>NW_026878096.1:0-23134 GCF_032173495.1 Musca vetustissima | reverse complement strand
TACTAATTTGTGTCTCTTAGTATCACTTTTTTGACTCAGATATTTCTACCTTTATCATTTTCATGAAAACAAATTGGGAATTGGCAACACCTACATAAAGGTGGTTTATGAACTTAGTAAACATCTGTGGTTTGTATATTTATTAACACTTTGCTATAATTGCGAATTCCAATTCTTTGCTAATTCTGATCTAAAAAAGGGGCAATTTGTACGGGGGCTACTGTTTCCCCTGCCCCCCATCAAAAAATTAAGTACCCTATGTTACCACAAATGTACTCAAAAATCGACTGTGAAAATTTCATGAAAATCCGTTCAGTAGTTTAGGAGTCTATGGCTAACACTGATCAAACTAACAAACAGAAATTGATTTATATATATATAGAAGATAGATATCTATATATATAAAAGAGTTGCGTTGTAAGTGACTGACTGATCAACAACGCCCAGACGAAACGGCCAAAGGTAGAAACTTGAAATTTGGCATGTAGGTTGGGTTTGGTGGGGAGGCGTGTGATAAGGCGGGGTTTTTGGAAATTCGTACTAAAAGGTACTAAAAAGTACTAAAAACTGTATTACACGGGAACGGTTAGATACAGAACTCTGAAATTCGGTATGCAGCTTTGCCTGCGATAAGCGAAGTGGTATGTGTGAAAACATTTTGGAATTTAGTACTAAATGGTAATAAAAAGTACTAAATATTATACTTGAATGGAATTGGTAGAGATATATATCTGAAACTTGGTATGAATCTTAAGCTATTACAAATAGAATGATGTGCAAAAATTTTTTAGCACTAAAGTAGTACTAAAAGTACTAAAAACTGTATTACGCAAGATCTTCTAGAAATATAACTCTGAAACTGAGCATGCAGTTTTGTCAATAATAAGCGAAGGGGATTGTGTGAACAATTTTGCAATTTAGTACTAAGAGGTACTAAAAAGTACTAAATATTATATTTGAATGGAACCGGTTGAGGTGCATATCTGAAACTTGGAACGTAGATTAAGCTATTAAATATATAATTTTGTGAAAAATATATATATATTTTTTTTGGAAATACATAAATATTTGTTGTAAGAGTGGAGAATTTTTGTATGCAAACAAAATAGTGCATCGATAAAGTTGTTATTAATTGAGTTCTAAATGGCCTCTAAATATTGTACATGGGTATTGAGCGTTTGATGTGGTAGAGTTTGGAATTCATGTATGTGGCTTCTAAAATAAAAATATAATTTTCCCAGTGCCATTAACGAATTAATACGACAGAAATTGGCATCACCTAATATAAATGTAAAATAGTATATACAATTGCGTTATTACTGACTGACTGCTAATCAACGTTTGATATTTTGCATATATGTTAGAACGTTGGAACGGATAAGAGTAGGAATCTGTTATTAAATACTTGTTTAAATACTTATGACAGTAAACATTTCTATATAAATATTTTCCAGGTACGGGTAAGATATTCTGCAATTTAGTACAAATCTTTTTCTATGAAAAACAATGCTTTTCGCATTTTTTTTTTGTACTAAAAAGTACTAAATATAGTATAGAGCGGAAAGGTTAAACATTGTTTGCAAATATATTTTCGAAAATTTGTACTAACAAGTAAAAAAATGTCAGTCGGTGTTGACTCAGCATGTGGTATGCGGAGATCTTCGGAGTTACTCACAGGTTTTATTAATCGATTTACACAAGATATATTTTTTATCAAAGATGTTTCGGATATAATGTTGAAATCGGATATTCAATTAGCTTCAATAAAAATTTACAAGTTTATAAAATATTGACCTTTTTGGGGGAACTACTAAAGGAAAGCGAATGCTTGGAAAAGATAATAGTTTGAGCAAAGTTTTATTCAAATCGGACATTCCATTTGCCTAATATTGGATTTATAAATATTGAACATTTTGAACATTTGTGGGGAGTTACCAGAAGGAGTTGACCTGTGTACCCATTGGTACTAAAACGTACTACATATTTGCCATTAGTATTAAATTACCGAGAGGAAAAAACTTTAAAAAATCGATTATGGTACTTTTTTGATGCGTTCATCGGGAGGATCGAGAAAATAGTACACTTTCAAAAAATATAAAAATTAGTAAGTAATACTCGATTTAGTAGGATTCGAACATACACGCTTCTTTAACCTATGTTCGAAAGAAATGCTGACAAAGCTGACTATTAAAAGATGTAGGACCAATCATTATTAGTTTATAGTGCATACTTATAAATTCATAAATCCATATTAAGCTATATTGTGTAGCTAAATTAACGTTTATTTATTTTAACTGTAACACTAATTGCGGTTTTGTAAAGATACGCTAACGAAGTAGCGGGCATATGCTAGTACAAATCTAAAAAATAGCATAATATCTAATTTGAAGGTTATACCAAAACCTCCGTCCGATGTAACCTATTCGTATTGAACATGTCAACTACCGATAACATACCGAAAATTGAACGGGAAATAATTATGGCGTCTTTTTAAAACGTTTATCTATTGTGCATAATTTCTAGGATGATGTCTTCTATCCACAGGTATCCGTTATGCCTAATTATAGCCAACTCTATGAGAAAATTAGGTCAATGTCTTTATAATATTGAACATGGGGCAAGACCTGTCTGTATTGCTATATCAAAGCTTGGACCTAAATAGATAATTTTTCGCAAAAATTCCCGGAATGACATATTTTAGCTACTACAATCGGAACTGAGATATATTAATTTTTGATAGGAATATTTGACACCACATGAGAAATTATGGGGATACCATTATATGGATGCTACCTGGAAACTTGGACCAATATTGATAATTCTTTGTAAAGAGATTTTGTACTCACAGATCATCTAAAATATAAAATTACAGACAATTTGTTTGAAACAGGTGACCAAACCCCCCAAAATACAGGAGACTGGACCAATATTGACAATTTTAAGTTGGATTCATGCTACCAAATAAAACAAGAAATTACCGCTGATTAGGTTGAAAACCGTGCCCAAATCCCCAAAAATGTGGAGTGCCATTATATGGAGGTTTTTTGGAAGCATGCGTAATTTTTTTAGTAACATTTTATGCACAATGATCATCCTAAAATAAAATAACTGCCAAACCCCTAATATTAAGGAATTACCCAGATACTTGGGCTAATATTGATAATTTTAAGTAGAGAGATTTTCTGCGCAATAAGTATCCCCTATATTAAATTAAAGGAAATTCTGTTGAAAACCGTGCCAAAGATCTTCAAAATATCGAATGTTTATTGCTACCGTTATATGGGCAGTACCCCAAAATATGTGCAATTATTAATAATATTTTGTACGGACACCTTCTGCTCAATTACAAACAATTCTGTTGAAAACCCCGTCAAAATTTCTCATATTGCGATGTACCGTTATATTGGAGCTAACCTAAATAGTAGCAATGGAGTAGTAGCAATGTATGCGCAGGTTTCAGAGGACTATCTCAAATCGTGGAGGGTAAAAAAGGTAACTTTATATTGGGCTATCGTTATGTGAATTATACATCAACAATATTGCTATGCAAGACAACGTTTGCCGGGCCCGCTAGTATATATATATATATCCTGTAGAACTCTGAAAATTGGTATGCAGTTTTTCCTACGATAAGCGAAGTGGTATGTGTAAAAAAATTGGAATTTAGTACTAAGAGGTACTAAATATAGATCTATTATATGTTTTTGTGTACATATATGACCATAATCATCTATGAAGCCTCTCTTGTATATACTCAAAGTGGTGAAGGGTATGTATAGTCAGTCCCACTGTCCCTTAAATCGTACTGAGTACGTTTATGTTACCACAGTGGAAATATTGATAATACGTTTAAAATTCCCTAAATGGTACAAGATTTTTATACCATAAGGTGCAATGCATATATAACTTGTCACACCGTTTGCAACACCTCGAATGAAAACAGGAAGTCTTACACTTCGATTGCTGCTTAAATTGTGGTCTTACTCAAATATAGCATAGTCTAATCTTTAACACACAAAACTTATCCACAATCTCGTTGTTCTAATAATGGAATTTAAAATGTGTGTGTCATAAAATTTAACCCTTTCAGTGTTTTTGTCGAATATATTCGACATTTAAAATTACTCTCTTCCTTTGCAATTTTTCGGTTATCCTATGTACCGTTACAGTTGATGTCTTTATTTTTGCTGAAATATAGACAAAACTGTCCGAGGGTTAAAATAAGAATTAATTTTTTTTCTAAACTCTGGGCCTTCATATGATTTTAAGTACAAAATTTTAGATTTTTATTCCGACAAAAATTTTCTTTGACACTGAAAGGGTTAATAACAACAGTCTTATCAACGTTGCATGTGGGACTTCTTGGATGTTGGGTATTGAAAATGGTTTTAAACGGTTCATGTTTTAGTAAAGACCTCATTATTCGGTATTTTGAGCAGTTTTTCATTTGAATTGAAATGGGTAGCAAATCTTCCTGTCAAAAATTCTATATTGTTCCACTTTAAGTTAGCCCCCATGTAACGTTATACCCATTATTCGGTATGTTGGTAATTTTCCATATCCTCATATTGGAAATTTCATTCGATGTTAATTTAATTTTGAGGATACAACATGTTGGATAAAAACGTTTGTCAAACTTTTCAAAATAAAAATGTATAACTTCGTTTGCATTTTTACAACGTCCAACCACGACTTCTGCTTCAATGAATGCCCAACCCTTGTATATTATTTACATAATAAGACCATGGAAATGGTTACTTATAATGATACTATTATTGTATTTATACCCTTCACCACACTGTGGTACAGGGTATTATGTCTTTGTGCATATGTTTGTAACAGGCAAAAGGAAACAAGATAGACACATGGTTCCTTTTGAGAATATGCATAGAATCACTTTCTAAGTCGATTTATGCATGTCCGTCCGTCCGTCCGTCTGTCCATGTATCTTTGTGAGCAAAGTACAGGTCGCATTTATGATCCGAATTGGATGAAATTTGGCACAGCTCATTTGTTTGGCCCAAGGACGAACCCTATTGAAATTGGGAAAAATCGGTTCAGATTTAGATATAGCTCCCATATATATATTTAACCGATTTAATGTAAACGGTCCCTATATATCTTTCGATTTGCACGAAATTTGGTACAGCCTAATCATTAGGTATAGAATGATGTCTGCCAAGTTTCGTGAAAATCGGTCAAGATTTAGATATAGCTCCCATATATAGTTTCGTCCGATTTCATGTAAATGGTGCCCCAAAGTCCCTATATATCATTCGATTTGCACGAAATTTAGCATAACGTATTGAAATAAGCCTAGAGTGATGTCTGCCAAGTTTCAAGAATATCGGTCCAGATTTAGATATAGCTCCCATATATAGTTTCGCCCGATTTCATCTAAATGGTGCACGAAAATCCCTATATATCTTTCGATTTGCACGAAATTCGGCATAACGTACTGACTTGAGCCTAGAATGATGTCTGCCAAGTTTCGAGAAAATCGGTCCAGATTTAGATATAGGTCCCATATATAGTTTCGTCCGATTTTATATAAATGGTGCACCAAAGTCACTATATATCCATAGATTTGCAGGAAATTTGGCATAACGTACTGAATTGAGCCTAGAGTGATGTCTGCCAAGTTTCGAGAAAATCGGTCCTTATTTAGATATAGCTCCCATATATAGTTTCGTCCGATTTTATGTAAATGGTGCCCCAAAGTCCCTACATATCCTTCGATTTTCAGGAAATTTGGCATAACGTACTGAATTCAGCCTAGAGTGATGTCTGCCAAGTTTTGAGAAAATCGGTCCTTTTTTAGATATAGCTCCCATATATAGTTTCGTCCGATTTTATGTAAATGGTGCACCAACGTCTCTATATATCCTTCGATTTTCGAGAAATTTGGCATAACGTACTGAATTCAGCCTAGAGTGATGTCTGCCAAGTTCTGAGAAAATCGGTCCTGATTTAGATAAAGCTCCCATGTATAGTTTCGTCCGATTTCATGTAAATGGTGCACCAAAGTCGCTATATATCCTTCGATTTGCAGGAAATTTGGCATAACGTACTGAATTCAGCCTAGAGTGATGTCTGCCTTGTTTCGTGAAAATCGGCCTAGATTTAGATGTAGCTCCCTTTTATTATAGATTGATTTTAAGTAATTGACGCACCAAGGAACCAATAGGAACAAAACGTTCTGAAATTAGTATAACCTAACCTGTGACAAGTTTGTTTGAAATCGCTTAATATTTGTATAAAGCTCCCATATATATTTTCGCCCGATTTCAAGTAAATTGGGCATCAAACTGCTCATGTTAGTCAGATTGACATCAAATTTTGCACAACTTACAAATTTAAGCATAGAATTACGTAGTTGCGTTTTCTAGAAGTACAGATATAGCCCAACGGATGACCTATTTATATTTGTTTGAAGTCGATTTACATACTTTTGTCCCATTGTAACAAACGAATGACATGTTTATGGATAGATCTAGGTAGATTCACATTTAGATAAATATCACATATTTTATTACATCCAATTTTATGTTAATAGTCCTGTTTAATATACCCATAGTGGTGAAGGGTATCATATAGTCGGCCCCGTCCGACTTTACGACTTTCCTTACTGGTTTTTCATTGAACATCAACAATTTGAATCAAATCAGGGTATACTGTAATCAGTATCACCTGTTGAGTTGACCTCGGTATCAGTGTCTGCACACAACAGACATCATCATCTCTATACCACAACACTGAAATGTCGCAATCAATAAAATTTGCATGTACCCAAAAAATATAAGTACAGTTGTAAGTATCGTATCGAATGGTGGTTGTTGGTGGTTCCCTGACAAAAGCCCATGGAAATAATCAATGAAATTGCCAACAAACTGCCGTTACAACCGCATCATTGTCGATTGCCGATGTTGTTGTAGCAATAAATGGTTCGACTGTAACCTAAACAAATTACGCATTCATTCGTTTATTCGTCCACTTCCTCACTCTAACATTTTATCCACCAATCAGTCAATCATTCACTTATTCAATTAATTATTCTATTTATCACAGTTTTACATTTTTGGTCAGGGATCAAAATGTGTGTAACTTTGTAAGTGATGGCGGTGGCAAAGAAGAGTGGCTTGTTGCAAAAATGTAAATATTTTCGTGCTTGCTATGGTTGCAATAAAAATACATTGCTGACTTGTTATTTACAGTGGGAATGCATAAAACTCCAAAATACTTGGATTTTGCTGTGTATGAGAAAAATTCGAAAATCTAACAAGTGAAAAAAGGGTTAAGTTCGGCCGTGCCGAACTTTGGATACCCTCTACCAAAGGCTATTTGAAATGAAAATATAGATAGCGATACAAACCGATTCATGTAAACATAATGTCCACCAAATACAAATTTCAGGAATTTTTAATGAAAAAAAATTTTCTAAAAAACCCAAAAAGTGGATTGATATTGACGACGCATGGTAGGGCGGAACATCCATACACATGCTCTTCTGCAATCTATGCTAAATTTAGTTTCATTCGGGCTGATTTAGAGTCGTTTGCGTACAATGGGACTAATCGACTTAAAGCAAACTAGATACAAGTTATTGGGTATGCCGCACTGCTCAAAATTTAATCCCAATCGCGAAACTTAACACATATGATTGTAGAATTAATTCAGTGCTTTATGCTCAATATCGTCTAAATAGGGAAATATACAAGACTTTAGTACACCATTTACATAAGATCGGGCGAAAATGTATATGGGAGCTATATCTAAATCTGAACCGATTTTCACGAAACTTCGCACACATCATGTTAGACTTAATTTAGTAAGCTATGCCAAATTTCGTGCAAATCGAGAAAATATAGGGATTTTTTACACCATTTATATAAGATCGGGCGAAAATTTATATGGAAGCTATACCTAAATCTGAACTGATTTTCACAAAATCGGACAGACATCATTTTAGACATAATT
Organism: Musca vetustissima; assembly: GCF_032173495.1. Taxonomy (NCBI): domain Eukaryota; kingdom Metazoa; phylum Arthropoda; class Insecta; order Diptera; family Muscidae; genus Musca; species Musca vetustissima. Next base: position 15,157 of record NW_026878096.1, on the reverse strand, counting down.
CGGTATGCTGTGCCAAATTTCATACAAATCGAATATTAGGCTCTAACTAAATCTGAACCTATTTCAACAAAATTTCACAGATTGCAAGCTGTAGTAACTACCGATTTCAACGAAATTTCGCTTACATCAATCCAGACCTAATTCAGTAGTCTGTGTAAAATTTTATCTCAATCGGACTAATATTGGACGAAAATATATATGGGAACTATATGTAAATCTGAACCGATTTCAACAAAACTTCACAAAAGTCAAACTGCAGTAATTTCAATACGGATGTCAACCTGTAGTAACTTCAATACGCTGTGCTAAAATGCAGCCAACTCAGTCGAAAAATAGCTCGAAATCATCCATACGAAAATGAGCATGGTACGATCAACGGAAAATGCACTTTTCATTGCATTTTAAATACTTGAATATTGAAAATAGAAAAATTGTGATTATAGACTTGAAAATCGCTGAACAAATTTTACAGAGATTTTCACAGAACGTCATGTCTAGCCCTGGCAAAACAAAGGTTATATAAACTTCTAGGATTTCGCTTGGATCCGGAGTTATAACATCGAATGATCGAACATGTAATTTGTGTATATCTTAAAAACGTTTACAGATACCGACTTCGAAATATGTCTGAGTAATGTGGGAGTAAATATGCATTATCGACACCACATAAGGGCGGCGCGATCAAGAGAAAATGCCCTCCTCATTGCATTTAAATAGAAAACATATTGTTTGTAGAATTAAAAACCATTGAACAGATTTTACTAAAATGTTCGCAGGGCGTCAAGCGATCCCATGGAAGAAGCATAGCTTAGATAAACTTTTAAAATCCGCCTGGATGCGGAGTTATAGCATCAAAAGTATTCATATGTATGTATATCTGAAAGAATGTATGTACATATGTTCGTTTTCTAAGATAGGTTACATGTAGCGACTGCATCCGATGAGAATATATTTTGGAACAATGACGATAAATTTTGAAACATATAAAATACATATGTATGTATATGGAAATAAAGATTTGTGTAAAATTAAAATAAGCTAGCTGACCCGGCAAACGTTGTTTTTACCTTATTAAAATTACATCAATATAAGTTTGGTAAAAAACATTTGTCACTAAGTTTATGTCAATAAAAAGTTTTAACGGGTATCCCAATGCACGACCAAGCATAACATTTTATATTTTGGTAGAACTTATTCCACCAAAAGTTTTTCAAAAGAAGGTCATGTTTTGTTAGCTCCAAAGTTTTTACATTAGCTTATTTGTCCCTTCTTGAAGGATTCTTAAGTACAATATCATTTTGTTCATGTCCAACTGTCCTTTTGATTTTTATCAGTATATAAGTCGAAAAATTTTAGATTTGGCATAGAAATTTAGTGGTTCCCCGTATAGGTATATTTCATTTTTAAACAAATTGTTAATTAGTTTTCAAATTGCCTTTATAGATTTGTATATGTTTGCTATATATTCTATATATAGTTTTTGACAGTTAAGGGGAAAAAGTTTGACCAATGTTGACGTCGTATACCTTATTTTAATTGTAAATGCCAGTTTTTCTCATAACTCTAAATCGTGAAAGTTTTAATCGGATTTGTTATATCCTCACATTGTTTAACAACTTAATTTCAATTTAACCATTGAATAAGTTGTTGCTTAAGGTTACATAATTCCACAATTAAACATCAAGTTGACGAAAAAAAAACATTGTCGAAAAAATAATACACTTTTTTGATAAATATGAAAATGAGATTTCGTATCCAACAGCTTGAGCTCTGAAGAAAAAAAGACAAAACTTCAAATATCTGACGGGAATACTAATAATGCTATCATTACCATTATTTTCGTTGATTTTCGCATTATTAGTATTAGAACATACACATATTTTATGAAATTAGAAGTTTTAATCTATCTTACGCTGTAACTAACAAACCGTTCGAGTATTCCAATTTCCCGACCTTTTATGGTTTTCTCAACATTTTCTTCATAAAAACCTTCCCAATGCAATTAATTACAAACAACCGAAGGAAACCGATAGTGAAATCGGTCCAGTCAATATGCAAACACCATGCAAACATTTTTCACATCTTTAATAATACATTTGAGGAACCATAAAGCCACATACAAGTTAGACACAAACAGCATATAATGCGAAATTGCCTCCATGTAGGATTCGAATTTAAAGGCATTCTTCCCGAATATATGCATTCTTCCCTATTTTGTTAACGTATTTGTAATCGTATATAGCGAATTTCTAACATCATTGAACTATAGTGAATATTTTGATATAAGTTTTCATTTTTACTACAACATTAAAACATATGTCTATGTATTGGCAATTCTCTCAAAAATATTCCTGGTGTTGTATTAAGAACACGATCAAGTTTCAGTCAGTGGCCCAGATATCATATGGGATATGTGTTGTTTCTATAAGTTCAAAACAATTTGTTCCATTATTGGGCGTTTTTAAGCTGGTTTATCCGATTTTAAGTATTTGGAAAATAGTAAAAAAATATCAATTTAATTGCCTTTAATTCGGTATTCCACATATAGTTTTTGGTATAGGCCCTACATAATGGAACCGCTTAATTTTTACTTTACCATGTCTTACCGTTTTCTTCCTCTCTCTCTTTTCGATTTCGTATTATCAAATTTAACTCTAATGAAAATATAAATTTATTATACCCAAACAACTATGTTGTCAGGGTATAATTGCTTTGTGCAGCCCCAAATGTTTGTAACGCCGCGAAATATTGGACCTAGACCCACCTTTAAGCATACCGATCGTCATATCTCGAGTAGCTGAGTCGATCTAGACATGTGTGTCCGTCCGTCCGTCCGTCCGATACAGGCCACAGTTATGGACCAATATTCACAATATTCATGTAGAATGGGTTCTGGCCAATGAAGACACCTATTATTTTTGGAAAAGATCGGTTAATATTTAGGGGATGAAATTGACCAAAAACTTTATTATACCCTTCACCACACTGTGGTACAGGGTATTATGGCTTTGTGCATATGTTTGTAACAGGCAAAAGGAAACGAGATAGACACATGGTTCCTTTTGAGAATATGCATAGAATCACTTTCTAAGTCGATTTATGCTTGTCCGCCCGTCTGTCTGTCCATTTAAATTTTAAAAGTACAGGTCGCATTTATGATCCGAATTGGATGCAATTTGGCATATTTGGCCCAAGAACGAACTCTATTGAAATTGGGAAAAATCGGTTCAGATTTAGATATAGCTCCCATATATATATTTAAACGATTTAATGTAAACGGTCCCTATATATCTTTCGATTTGCACGAAATTTGGTACAGCCTAATCATTTAGGACTAGAATGATGTCTGTCAAGTTTCGTGAAAATCGGTCCAGATTTAGATATAGCTCCCATATATAGTTTCGTCCGATTTCATGTAAATGGTGGCCCAAAGTCTCTATATATATTTCAATTTGCACGAAATTTGGCATAACGTATTGAATTAAGCCTAGAGTGATGTCTGCCAAGTTTCGAGAAAATCGGTCCAGATTTAGATATAGCTCTTATATATGGTTTCGTGCGATTTCATGTACATGGTGCCCAAAGTCTTTAGATATCTTTCGATTTGCACGAAATTTGGCATAACGTACTGAAAATCGTGAAAATCGGTCCATTAGATATAGCTCCCGTATATAGTTTCGTTCGATTTCATGTAAATAGTGCATCACATATATCTTGCGATTTGCACGAAATTTAGCATAACGTACTGAATTGAGTCTAGAATGATGTCTGCCAAGTTTCGTGAAAAAGTGTCAAGATTTAGATATAGCTCCCATATATAGTTTCGTCCGATTTCATGTAAATGGTGCACCAAAGTCCCTATATATCCGCCCTCTAGTGTGGTAAAGGGTTACTAACTAATATCTGAATACATAAGCACCTGTAAATATTTAAGTATATCTCCCATATCTGAGTACATACGACCATATAATAGGTATCAATTTAAAAGATGACCACTGCCCTTGGATATACCAACAACTTTTCGGGTCTGTGTCCTTCAGGGGTAAATCTATACGCTATAGAATACAAATTTTGTAATTTTTCACACAAAAATCAGGGTCTATTTGACCCGCTAAATATTGCCCGATCCGTATCAAAACTTGCATACTTATTCTTTGGCCTGATCCCCTTCTCTATGTAAAAATTCGCCTCTAGAGCAACCAGAAAAACCGATAAAAATTAGGTATTTGGTCAATTTCATCCCCTAGATATTAACCGATCTTTACCAAAAACAATAGGGTTCTTCATTGGCCAGAACCCATCCTACATGCAAAATCTCGTGAAGATTGGTCTATAACTATGGCCTGTATCGTGTTTATAAAATATAATGGACGGACACACATGTGTAGATCGACTCAGCTCGTCGAGATATGATGATCGGTATACTTAAAGGTGGGTCTTGGACCAATATTTCGCGGCGTTAACAACACTTGGGGCTGCACAAAGCTATAATACCCTGACAACATAGTTGTGTAGGGTATAATGATGCACCAAAGTCCCAGTGTATCATCCGAGTTGCAAGAAATTTGGCATAGAGTCCTGAATTAGCTTCAGAATGATGTGTGCTAAGTTTCGTGAAAATCGGTAGCACCCATATATATTTTCGTCCGATTTTAAAGAAATTGTGCACCAAATTTCCTATATACCTTTCGATTTGCATGAATTTTGGCACAGCGTACTGACTTAAGTCAAGAATGATGTGTGACAAGTTTCGAGAAAGTCGGTTCAGATTTAGATATAGCTCCCATATATAGTTTCGTCCGATTTAAGGTAATTGATGCACCAAAGTCCCTATATATCATTCGATTTGCACGAAATTTGGCACAGAGTACTGAATAAGGTGCAGAATGATGTGTGCTAACCTGCGTGAAAATCGGTTCAGATTTAGATATAGCTCCCATATATATTTTCGTCCGATTTAAGGCAAATGGACACCAAAGTCCCTATATATCTCTCGATTTCTTTCGATATCTTTCGATATATAGGGACTTTGGACTATAAACCTTTCGATTTTCATGAAATTTGGCACAGCGTACTGAAATAAGTCTAGAACGATGTGTGCTAAGTTTCGTGAAAATCGGTCCAGATTTAGATATAGCTCCCATATATATTTTCATCCGATTTAAGGAAAATGGGGCACCATAGCCCCTATATATCTTTCGATTTGCACGAAATTTGGCATAAAGTACTGAATTAGGTCAAGAATGACGTGTGCCAAAATCGGGTCAGTTTTATATAGAGCTCACATATATATTTTTGTCCGATTTAAGACAAATTGTGCACTAAACTCCCTATTTAGCGCTCATCAAATTAAGACTTGAGTGACGTTATTGGGTTTTGTTGAAATTGTTGCGGATGCAGCCTTAGCTGGCATATGTATTTCGAGTGGTTGTCTGATTGAAATTAATTTTTTTAACTGTGCGGCGTGCCGAATAGCTTGTATCAAATTTGCTGTAAATCGTTTTCCATAAGTTTGTCCCATGGTACGCAGACGACTCTTAATCTGACAGAATGAAATTAATTTATCATAGGTTGCAGAAAGACATGATTATGTTCCTTCGAGGGAAAATTGACATACAAATGTAAGGATACATATATACAATATACCTAAAGTGGTGAAGGGTATCATATAGTCGGCCCAGCCCGACTTTACTTTATTCCTTACTGGTTTTTATACCCTACACAACTATGTTGTCAGGGTATTATAGCTTTGTGCAGCCCCAAAAGTTTGTAACTCCGCGAAATATTAGTCCTAGACCCACCTTTAAGTATACCGATCGTCATATCTCGACTAGCTGAGTCGATCTAGACATGTGTGTCCGTCCGTCTGTCCATTATAATTTGTAAACACGATACAGTCCACAGTTATGGACCAATCTTCACGAAATTTTGCATGTAGGATGGGTTCTGGCCAATGAAGACCCCTATTGTTTTTGGGAAAGATCGGTTAATATTTAGGGGATGAAATGGACCAAATACTAAATTTTTGTCGGTTTTTCTGGTCGCTCCAGAGGCCGCATTAATGGCCCGAACATCGTGTTATTTTCGAGTCGATCTAAAGACCACAAATGAAAGCCGAATATCACAACACAACCCACGGTGAAGGGAATCTGGACAATAGCTGTACTGAATACTCGTAATATTCGGAAAATATGTCAGTGTGAGGAAGACGTGCTATTTATCTCTAATCGGGCAAGAGGATGCAAATATCACGAAATATTGCCCAGGCTCGGAATAAACATCCGCAGAAAATTTGAGTTCCGTGTTAGTTATGTAGGGTATCGTATGGTCGGCCCCGTCCGACTATACTGCTCCGCTCACTGGTTATTATTATTGTTGACAAATACATGCGTAGGTGCCAAGGTTAATAATCCACTAACATAAACAAACGTGTCTAACATCACCCAAAGACCAAACAAACTTATAATGCCGACCACTCAAATAAAGTGAACGAAATCCACAATAACAGAAACAACAATTCTGCGCAATTCCCTTCACATTCCATGTTATTATAAATACGCACGTCAATGTAATGTAGCGTTTATAGTCTGGACAATATTGTATACATGGAACATTGTTGCTGTCCTGGTTATTCTTTCATTTCTTGTAATTCTGAATGATACATGTAGCTACTTTGGTTTATTTTATTTTTGTTGTTGGTGTTACAGATTGTCGATAAATCTGTTTTTTCTATAAATCCTGAATGTGAAAGATACGTATTTTTTATGCAGATGTATATTTATTATGTAAATAACATAAATAAATTAAGATAGCAATCACCTTCTCCTCAAACAAACCCTTAGGGAATTACTGACGAAATAGTGCTATATTCACACATTATAAGTGATGTGACGTTGGATTTAATATTAAATTTTTGGCTATAACTAAAATGTTAAAATAGTCGACAAAATATGTACTTAATACTAATTTGAAGTAAATTTGGCCCGTCGTTCTAGTCTCAATTTTTTACGTTGTACAAAATCCAATCGATCGGATGAAATCGGACAAATATATATACATATGAACTATAAAGTCCTGTTTATAGATTTAATTTATTAATGTTTGTTTTTACAGATCACGGCTTTTATATCTCCAGCATTACGGCATTATCCGATTAGTTGAATTTTCATGGTGAGAAGCTATACACGTGTTGCACAATACCAAACTGTTCGAACCTGCAGATTTAACCTTGTTGCCTTTCCCAAGTCTACATTTATCACACACACACACACGTACGGGAAATATGATGCATGCAGATTGCATGCATCTTATTTTGATAAGAACAAATTTGATAAGAACAAATTTACTTTACGAACAGGTCGTATGCTTTGCAATGCTTTAACATAGACGATCTGCACCGAGAGAGCGAAAATTACTCTACCAACGGATATGTGCGTGTGTCCAACACAATCATAGCAGTTTGCATATGTATTGTTGGCTATCCCTGGGTTAAACACATAACATACAATATCTATGTATGTGTGTCTGTGTTTATATTTCCTGATTACTCACCAACAGTCTGAGTTCATCTGAATGCCTGTATGCATGTATGATTGGAGCAATACACTGGAAAATACAGGGAGTATTATAATTGGTATTGATTCCCTAGGAATGAATAAACAAAACTACAAATAATAACATTCGTTTTGAGGGCAAAATTTAATTGCAGCATTGTTAGGAGCATTTTGTTGTTACATACGATTTGGCAAACAATTTGTAAAACTTTACAGTGATTTAAAAGTTAGTATGTTTTTTTATAATGGATGATCATCAGAGTTTCCCCAGATTTATATATGAAGATGAATATCATCCTCGACAAATCTAACATTATTATATTTTCTGCAAAAAATTTAATTTCGGAATTTCGAAGTACATATTGAGAGAATACACAATGTTTAATCAAGAATGAACCATTTTGGATTTTCTAACCTAAGTGTTTACCTAAATTTAGTCAAATTTAATTCAATCAATCAGAAAAAAGTTTTCATATCTTGCACATATCTTTAATAATAATGTAGAAGCGCAATAGCATAGAATAGTGCACTCCCTACAAACTGCAGCAAAAGCAACACTTGGGTACCAAAGACAACCATCAAGAAATCCGTGGTACGATCAGGAGTGTCGTAATGCTACTGATATGAAAACGCAGCGTATATTTATGGAGAAATATCGGGAGAAAAGGAGAGAGGAGAAACGTATATTCAGAAAAAAGAAGAAAGAGCAAGAAAAACATGAGCGTGAGCAAATCGAGATGTACAGGATGAATGAAGAATGAAGTCCGGAAATTCTACCAACGGGTAAAACACCAAACCGAAGGCTTTGGTGCAGACACATCCTCTTGTAGAGATAAAGAAGGAAACCTGGTGACAGATACAGACGGCGTGCTGAGGATCTGGAAGAAGCATTTTGAAAAACTTCTGGTATCAAATAGAAGCAGTGAAGTGGATACCCCAGAACGAATAATAGATGACGGTATACCACCTAGCCAAGATGAAGTCAGAATAATAATCAATTGGCTGACGAATAATAAAGCAGCAGGTGCCGAACTATTCAAGACTGGTAGTCAGATGCTGGTAAAGAACATGCACCAGCTTATTACTACGATTTGGCTAGAGGAATGCATGCCCAATGATTGGAACCTCAGCATCCTGAGTCCCGTGCACCAAAAAGGAGACAAGACGATATGTGCCATTCGACAGCCCTATTCGTTCAGAGATGTTTAAATCTATGTCTGCTTTGGCATTCCTGCAAAATTAGTTCGGCTATGCAGGATAATTTTAACTGGCACAAGATCAGCAGTTAAAATCGGAAAGGATCTCTCGGATCCCTTTAATACCGAACGAGGATTCAGACAAGGTGACAGTGTGTCGTGTGACCTTTTTAACGTCCTGCTGGAAAAGTTCATACGAGAGGCAGAAGTGAACAGAAATGACACTCTGTACACCAAACAACACATGTTACTCGCCTACGCCGATGACATCGACATAATGGGTCGAACACTGAGAGCGGTAACAGCCACCTTTGAACAAACTGAGAAGAAGTCTGCCAAAGTGGGTCTGGCAGTAAACGGCGAGAAGACCAAGCTGATGGTATCAACGCGCAAGACGTCCAGTAGACTCGGACCAACTGTGGAACTTGAGAACTACAGCTTCGAAGTAGTTAAAGACTTTATATACCTTGGTACCGCCATAAATAAAACGAATGACATCAGTTTTGAAATTCGGAGAAGGATTGTGATGGCAACAGATGCTACTATGGTCTAAGTAAGAAATTTAGAAACAAGGCCACCTCCCGCCAGACCAAACTCACACTTTACAAGACGCTGATACAACCCGTGCTGTTATATGGATCTGAAGCATGGGTACTTACGCAAGCAGACGAGGCAGCTCTTGGAGTGTTTGAGAGAAAAATTCTCCGAAAGATCTATGGGCCGATCTGCGTTGACGGTGAATATCGCCGTCGAATGAACCATGAGTTGTACCAGCTATTCTCGGACATCGACATTGTTAGGCGTATTGAGCTTCAGCGACTACGTTGGTTTGGTCATGTTCTGAAGGCATATAAAACCGAACCAGTTGATGGTTTACGCAGAAGGGGAAGGCCAAGAATACGATGGAAAGATCAAGTGGAAAACAACATTGCAGAACATGGTCTTTCAAATTGGAAAAACTGCGCAATAGACCGACGAGCCTCGAAATCTTTTTTAACTCAGCTTTTGGAAAGTTCTGTCACAAGCCAGCTAAGTAAGTAAGTAGATATCTCTGTTATAAGTTTTTCTGGTCACAAGAGTTTGCAAGTATCTGATATATTCTCAACTCGATTGCCATATTTCAAATAGTACAATCGTGCATCTCACGTGTGTCCGATTTTCAAATAAATATGGTAGCTTTCATGATTATTGGTCAATATTTATTGGGTCAAATGAAACATGTCTTTTGAGTGAAAATCACAAAATATGCATTGTTTGGCATGGTTGACCTTTTAATGTAGATAAATTATATCGATAAATGTACTCAGTTGTTGGAGTTATACTAAAATATTTCTTGTAAAATGTGTGAAATATTGGATACTATCCTGGAAATCCTAAAATATATTATAGCTATAGCTTTTCAAAGATTTTTGTAAAAACATTAATTACTTTACTGACAGATATGCTGCAGAAATAACTTTCGGTCTACATTATTTCATTTTTTTGTGATTTAAACAAATGTGGTGGATAGTATAAAAATCGGGATGTATTGTGTGTAAACCGATTTTAGTGGAAACTATTACTTACAAAGAATGGGCTGTGGCATAGGAAATGTTCCAGCGCCTGTTCCACTGTCTTTCCACACGATCTACACTTGAAGCTTTCTTCGCGCACAATCTTGCGTAAATGTGCCTGCAAGCTGATATGTCCTATGAGAATTCCTGATAACCTGCTAATTTATTTTCCGTTTTGCGTAAAGTTTTGATTTTGGACTTTGTATACCCTCAGCCATAGTATTAAGGGTATATTAATTTAGTCATTCCGTTTGTAACTCATCGAAATATTAATTTCCAACCGTATAAAATATACATATTCTTCATCAGGGAATAGAGATAGATCGCCAAAATTTTGCAAAGAGTCGTCTTTTGTCTGCAGGCAGGCAAAGTTCGAAGATGGGATATATCGGTCCACGTTTAGGCATAGCCCTCATATAAGTGTACCGCCAAAATTTCGAAATTTTGGTGTTCTTGAGCGCGCTTTTCCAATCATAGTGGCTGCAATTTGGTATATTGTAATCGTATATGGTAAGAAATCTCCCCACCAAAAATTGTTAATATTCGCCCTCTTTTTGGGGTAGTTTCCATACAACCCCTTTTTTATACCCTCCACCATAGTATAGAGGGTATAAAATGTTGTCATTCCGTTTGTAACTCATCGAAATATTCATTTCGACCCTATATATTCTTGATCAGGGTAAAATTCTAAGACGATCTAGCAAAGTCCGTCTGTCTGATGTAATCACTCTAGCTTCTAAACGAATTGAGGTAGATCACCAAAATTTTACATAGAGTCGTCTTTTGTCTGCAGGCAGGTCAAGTTCTAAGATGGGCTATATCGGTCCACGTTTAGGTTCATGAGCGCGTTATTCAACCGAATTCGCTGTAATTTGGTATTTTGTAGTCGTATATGGTAACAAATCTCCTAAACAGATTTTATGAAAAATACTGATTAAAAATCTTTGAAATTTTTATTTGCTGTACAAAATTTTGTACATAAATCGGTTAGTAAACCTGTCGATCAGAGATGGCCTGTCAGAAACAGTGACGTAAATGACATACATTTCCGACGTATAATACATACGTCAGAAACGTCGGAAACCTACCCAAATCACTTAGGTTTTTGACAAAATAGCAATTTCCATTAATCAATCTGGATATTACGCATGCTTAGCTCAAATTAATATAAAATTTCAAAATTTTCTTCTCAAAAAAATTTAGTAATTTTTACCAGTTCTAGCAAGGTATAGTGAGATATATGTAAAAATAATATGTATTCTTGAAAATAACTGTATATGCTGATAATATTGAAATAAATGACGTTTACTACATTTATTACATTTTATACAGGTATATGACGTTTTCGACGTTTACACCTTTTTGACAGTCGAAAACCAAAAAATTCGTCACACGGACCATCCCTGCTGTCGATATAGGTTTCAGTATACCCATGGTGGAGGGTATCCAAACTAAACGCTTTCTATACCCTTTACCACACTGTGCTACAGGCTGTTATATCTTTGTGCATATGTTTGTATCAGGCAAAAGGAAACGAGATAGACCCATGGTCCCTTCTGAGAATATCCATAGAATCACTTCAAGAAAAATGTTTTTTGCACATTTTTCGCGTTCTCGATTTCGTCATTAAGTGTGACCGGGCCAAACTTTTATACCCTATACGGCCACATGTGGAGGATACCCTAAAAAAGTATACCGATATCGAAAACTTTTGGTAAGCAGATTTGTTAGCCAATGGGAACACAAAGTATCTGTCTGGTTAAAAACGTGCCTAAAATCCCAAACACTAATGGTGATATCATTATATGGGGGATATCTTAAACAGTGAACCAATATTCATAATTTTTGGAAGAAAGATTGGATGAGAATTCAAAATACTAAATTATAGCCGAATGAGGCAAACATAATAATGGGAGTACCGCTATATGTGTCTATCATAAAAAAATGGGCAGATATCGCCTTTTTTGGTAGGGAGATTTACTACATAATGGAAACTCAAACGCAAATTACCGACAAAATACCGAATATTAGGTGTACCGTTATATGTGGTGCTTCCCCGAAACAATATTGAAAATCCAGAATACGAAATTAGAGAAAATTCGGTTGAAAAGCGGGTCCAACATCCCCCGATATATCCAATTTTCATTACCAACCAGCAAAGAAATTAGTAAAGTCGGACGGGGCCGACTATAAAAAATCGAACGAAAATATATATATATAGAAGCTATTTCAAAATCTGAACCGATTTCAATGAGACTTTCAGGAGATTAACATATATTAACTTCAGTTCATTGTACCAAATTGTGTGGCAATCGGACAAATTTTTGAGTCTTTAGTGCACAAATTACATAACCGATTTTCAGAAAACTTAACACTCATCATACTATACCTAATTCTATACATTATACCAAATTTCGTGCAAATCGAACTATATAGGGACCTTGGTACACCATTCACATAAAGTCTGACAAAAATATATATATGGGAGCTATATCTAAATCTGGACCGATTTTTAGGAAACTTGTCACACTTAATTCTAGACCTAATTCATTACAATGTGCGAAATTTCCTGCAAATCGAACTATATATAGGGACATTGGTACACCACTTACATTAAATCGCACGAAAATATATGGTAGATATACCTAAATCTGGACCGATTTTCAGGAAACTTTACACACATCATTCTAGATTCAAGTCAGTATGTTGTGCCAACTTTCTTGCAAATTTCTTGGTACAACATTTACATTAAATCGGACGAAAATATATGGGAGCTATATAGGGACTTTGGTGCACTAATTATATAAAGTCGGACGAAAATATATATGGGAGATATAGCTAAATCTTTGTTGATATAATTCGAATCTACACTAATTAATGAATGTTCCTACAAATTTTCAAGTAAAAATCTCAAGAACTCTTGAAGATATAGCCGATTTATTGTGTCAGCATCAAATGACGGCTGAAGGGCTTCTCAAACTTTAAACGCGTTTTTCTCTAAACATTTTTTTGCGAATGGCGGGCACGATAACTCAAAAACTAATAACCCAATCGATTTCAAATTTTTACACGTTTCTCTGTGAGTGTATAGCTATCGTATGAACTAGGATAAAGCCAATCGGTGAAGATGTTCCCTATTTATACCCTTCACCACACTGTGGTACAGGGTATTATGTCTTTGTGCATATGTTTGTAACAGGCAAAAGGAAACGAGATAGACACATGGTTCCTTTTGAGAATATGCATAGAATCACTTTCTAAGTCGATTTATGCATGTCCGTCCGTCCGTCCGTCTGTCCGTCTGTCTGTCTGTCTGTCTGTCCTTGTAAAATTGTGAACAAAGTACAGGTCGCATATGATCCGAATCGAATGCATTTGGCATAGGTCACTTATTCGGCCCAAGGACGAACCCTATTGAAATTGGGAAATATCGGTTCAGATTTAGATATAGCTCCCATATATATATTTAACCGATTTAATGTAAACGGCCCCTATATATCTTTCGATTTGCACGAAATTTGGTACAGCTTAATCATTTAGGTCTAGAATGATGTCTGCCAAGTTTCGTGAAAATCGGTCCAGATTTAGATATAGCTCCCATATATAGTTTCGTCCGATTTCATGTATATGGTGCCACAAAGTTCCTATATATCTTTTGATTTGCACGAAATTTGGTATAACGTACTGAATTAAGCCTAGAGTGATGTCTGCCAAGTTTGGAGAAAATCGGTCCAGATTTAGATATAGCTCCCATATATAGTTTCGTCCGATTTCATGTAAAAGGTGCCCCAAAGTCCCTATATATCTTTCGATTTGCGCGAAATTTGGCATAACGTACTGAATTGAGCTTAGAATGATGTCTAACAAGTTGGAGAAAATCGGTCCAGATTTAGATTTAGCTCCCATATATAGTTTCGTACGATTTCATGTAAATGGTGCCCCAAAGTCCGTATATATCTTTTGATTTGCACGAAATTTGGCATAACGTACTGAATCAAGCCTAGAGTGATGTCTGCCAAGTTTGGAGAAAATCGGTCCAGATTTAGATATAGCTCCCATATATAGTTTCGTCCGATTTCATGTAAATGGTGCCTCAAAGTCCCTATATAACTTTCGATTTGCACGAAATTTGGCATAACGTACTGAATTAAGCCTAGAGTGATGTCTGCCAAGTTTGGAGAAAATCGGTCCAAATTTAGATATAGCTCCCATATATAGTTTCGTCCGATTTCATGTAAATGGTGCCTCAAAGTCCCTATATAACTTTCGATTTGCACGAAATTTGGCATAACGTACTGAATTGAGCCTGGAATGATGTCTACCAAGTTTCGAGAAAATCGGTCCAGATTTAGATATAGCTCCCATATATAGTTTCGTACGATTTCATGTAAATGGTGCCCCAAAGTCCCTATATATCTTTTGATTTGCACGAAATTTGGCATAACGTACTGAATTAAGCCTAGAGTGATGTCTGCCAAGTTTGGAGAAAATCGGTCCAGATTTAGATATAGCTCCCATATATAGTTTCGTCCGATTTCATGTAAATGGTGCCTCAAAGTCCCTATATAACTTTCGATTTGCACGAAATTTGGCATAACGCACTGAATTGAGCCTAGAATGATGTCTACCAAGTTTCGAGAAAATCGGCCCAGATTTAGATATAGCTCCCACATATAGTTTCGTACGATTTCATGTAAATGGTGCCCCAAAGTCCCTACATAACTTTCGATTTGCACGAAATTTGTCATAACGTACTGAATTGAGCCTAGAATGATGTCTGCCAAGTTTCGTGAAAATCGGTCCAGATTTAGATATAGCTCCCTTTTATTATAGATTGATTTTAAGTAATTGACGT
>NW_026878095.1:0-23058 GCF_032173495.1 Musca vetustissima | reverse complement strand
GCTATCCAGACGTAAAATGGAAGAAGATATATAAGGACTTTGGTACATCATTACCTAAAATAGGGCGATACTATATCGGAGCTATATATTAAGAAATCTGAACCGATTTTCACAAAACTTGGCACAAGTCCAAACGTAACACAAATCATTATAAACATATGATGTGCCAAATTTCGTGCAAATCGAAAGAGATATAGGGGAGTTGGTGCACCATTAACATAAAATCGGACGAAGATATATATATGGGAGCTATATCTAAAAATATACCGATTTTAACCAAACTTTACACATATCATTCAAGACTTAATTCAGTATGCTATGCCAAATTTGGTGCAAATCGAAAGAAATGTAGGGGCAAAAATTATTAATACTGACGAAGTTTTAGGGCAGCCTCCTTATAATGGTAATCCCCAATACTCGGTATTTAGTGGATTTTGGACAGGTTTTCCCACCGAATTGGCTGTAAGTTGGGTTCTCATTGAATAGCGCATCTCGGAACTAAATATTATCAATATTGATCCATGATTCAGGGTGGCTCCCATATAAAGTTACCCCAGTATTCGCTATTCTAGGAATTATGGATACTTTTTAATACCGAATTGACTGTAGTTTGGTATTTTGGTATTTTCAGTGAATAACACATAGCCGTACCAAAAATGTTTAATATTGACTCCATTTTCAGGCTACCCCCATGAAACGGGGTATGTTCCATTAATTTTACATATTTTGATTATACCCTCCTCATGGTGGAGGGTATAAAAATTCGGCCGGACCGAATTTAACAACATTTTATATTATCTACATGATCAATTGACTAATCTGAAGTGTCGGTTAATAAATACTTACGAAACATGTAACTTTGAAGTAATTTACCTGCAATGAAAAAAATATGTACACAATAAATTAATTATACAAAAATAATTCTATATTTTATAACATGGTCGTAGAATTGGTCTACTACTAGGTCAGGTCGAAAACTGAACTAGAAACTTCCACCCACTGAACATATGGTGGGAACATTCGGTGAAATAGTGAAACTTCATAAATTTTGTTCACATCCCAGGAACCCGGAATGTCACATTACAACTATTTTCACCATGTTATGATGCACAATGTTTTGTTGACACTTGTACTTGTGAGCATGGTGAAGGAAATCGCTGCACAATGATCCGTTTTATTCTGTTAATATTTCGAACTTCTATGAACACTTTCGGCAAACATATTAGGTTGGGGGAAAGAAATACATTATTTTTATATGAACTATAGGACTTTATTTAACATACTTCGGAATGTCCGATTTGGGCGAAATAGGCACCGTTAATATTTCGCCCAAGACATTCCGAAGAATGTTAAATAAAGTCCTATAGTTCATATAAAAATAATGTTCACCTCCATTTTTAACACCCTGTAACTTACAACTGAAGGCAATAAACAAAAAACTGCGACATTTTACGAGAAATCTATCAGTACAGCCATCTGTCGAAAACATAATGGATTTCTTTTTCCCCAACCTATTATTATGGTGTATCACTGGAATCGAACCTTTTTCTTCAGAAAAATGTGACCATTTACAACGAAGTGTTAATGGTAATATTAATACAAAATGATCTCCTTTGTTGTTCTGGAAATTTTATTATATAATGTCAAATCGTTATATTTGTATTGAATTTTCATAAATTGGTAGTAGTGTAAAATATTACATAGTCGCATCGTCCGACTATAGAGCATTATTTTTTTATTCATAATGGAATCATTCTCTAAGTGAATATTAGCCTTTGGGGGTACCATATTAAAAAAAAAAAACACACACACATAATAAAAAAATAAAACAAAGAAATTTTTTTGCAATTTTTATTTTACTTCACACTTTGATGTCGTCTCTCTGATACTTACGCACAATAAACGATTACCACCAGTCAGAACATATTTCTTTACATATTGGGAAAAACAACGTTCCACTTAAACATATCCCCTATCGTTAAAGGCAAATTTATCCTTTTGATGTTGGGAATATAGTTCGACGCCCCAGAGGAAGCAAATCCATCAGCAGTTTATGACGATGCTTCAAAAAAAAAAAAAAAAAAAAAACAATAGCGACTCCCTTTCGTTGCGACATAAACATTGTTTACCCGGAAGTCCATACAACGTACATTTTATTTTTGTTTCGTTTTCTGTATTGCGGCCCTCTCACCCTTCCTATATAACATCAATTCTGTGTTTTGTTGAAGATAAAAGTTGCCACAAACTACTGAATACAAAACGCACTGGATCAATATGAAGAACTATGTTATAGATACGTAGATAGAAAAGATTGCAGGATATTTTTGAAACTAATCGGAAGTATTATTTCCAAGCCCATACAAGGTATACAAATTCCTTAAGTACAAATTCTTAAAGCACAAATTCGAAAAGTATTCAATACATTTTCGTTTTTGAACACAGTTTCATTTTGAATGATTATGCATACTTTTGAAGGTGTGTGGCCCCATTTTGAACATTGCCCCAATGTATAGGTTCTGCCTCATTTTTGGATTCCTGCTAACTAAAAAATTGCCCAGATTTCCATTCAAGTAGGGTCATCAGAAGTATTCTAATGTTTGATAAGATGAACAGATAAAAATGCATGACCCACTCCGACATCATAGAGTTAGTGAATATGAAAGTCTTTGGGAGATCCTGCACATATTAATAATCGTTCAAAAAAGGTCTCTTATCGATTAAATCGGCTAAATTGTCTTAGAATTCCATACTTTCTAGGGTATAATATTTGGTTGGGATAAATAAATCTATTTTTATACCCTTCACCACATTGTGGTACAGGGTATTACGTCTTTGTGCATATGTTTGCAACATGCAACAGGAAACGAGATAGACCCATGGTTCCTTTTGAGAATATGCATAGAATCACTTTCTGAGTCGATTTATACATGTCCGTCTGTCCGTCTGTTGGTGTTAAATTGTAAACAATGGGTCCTGCACTTTGTTATAATCCGATTTGGATAAAATTTGTTACAGCTCATTTGTTTGGCACAAGGACGAACCCTATTGAAATTGAGGAAAATCTTTTCAGATTTAGACATACCACTCATATGAATTTTCATCCGATTTTATGTAAATATCTTTCGATTTGCACGGAATTTGGCACAGCGCATTTAATTGAGTCTAGAATGAAGTGTGGTAAGTTTCTTGACATTCTGTTCACATTTAGATTTAGCTCCCATATATATTTTCGTCCGATTTTAAGTAAATTGTACATCAAAGTCCCTACGATATATGCACGAAATGTAACATAGCGTACTGAATTAAGACTAGAATGATGTGTGTTAAGTTTCGTGAAAATCGGCATAACGTACTGGATTAAGTCTAGAATGATGTGTGTTAAGTTTTGGAAAAATCTAAAGATGATATGTCTGTTCTAGCTACAGGATATTGTATATATTAGCGCCTCTTGTGTGTATTCAAAATGGTGTAAGGTAGCATATAGTCGGCCTCGACCGATTTTTAAACTTTCCTTACTGGTTTTTTATGAAATATAGGACTTTATTTGACATGCTCAGAAATGTCCGATTTAGGCCAAATATGCAACGTTTTGTTGTATGATTTGTTGCCATTTTAAATGTTAATTCATAATGCCTGTCTCATAAAAATCCTGCTTGATGACTGCTAATAGGACGGTTAACTTCGATAATTTTTCCGATTTTATCGACATTTTCGACCACCGGCCTACCTATGCGAGGTGCATCTTTAACATCAAAACTTCCTCAACAAAATCAAAATTGCACACATAATTGGCTGTTACAGTATCGGAACCATTCAAAATTTTAGCCACTTGGTTTGCATTTTCGCCTTTGTCAAAGAAAAACTGTAAAGTGTGCAGAATTTTCTCTTTGTTCTCTTCCATTTTTAATACCCTGTAACTCACAACTGAATGCACCAAACAAAAACCTGCAAATAATTAGTTTACTAAGAAATATCACCCTTCCAAAGAGCATAAATCTGAAATTGTTTGATCGATACTTTACGAGAAATCAACACAGTCATTTTCTGAAAAAATAATGGATTTCTTTTTCCCCAACCTAATATATCCCCCAAACTATATTGGAATACGCCTATGCGTAGACAACCCCAAAACGCGGAAGTTAACTATTTTAATATGAAATAATACAATAATACGACAACAAAATATAAAATTACAGCGAATTCGATTGATTTAGATTTAAATTTTTTGGGAGGGAGATTTGTTAACAAAAATTGGATTGATATTCGGAAATAAAACCCTCGAAATACTGAAATTTTTTAGGTACCCTTATATGGGGGCTGCTGGAAAAAGTGGACCTATCTTAATCATTTTTACAAAGTGCCAAATTACAGCGAATTCGATTGCAAAGCGCGCTCAAGAATCCTACAATATCAAAACTTGACAGTACCGTTATATGGCGGCTACCTCTAAAAATTATAAATATGGGTTCACTATATTTATAATTTTTAGTGGAGAGATTACTACCTGATATGAACAAAATGTACCAAACTTCAACGTATTCATTTGAAAAACGAATTTCACAAAACACCGAAAATTGGAGGGTACCCTTATATGGGGGTTATGCCTAATTGCAGACCGATATAGTCCATCTTCGAACTTGACCTCCCTGTAGATTAAAAACAACTAATTAGATTTGTCACGTAAAAAAAACTAAAGTCACTCGGGGTTCTACGACATTTGAAGGTCTTTCTTAAATTTAGACTCAAACCAGTGAGCGGAGCAGTATAGTCGGACGGGGCCGACCATATGATACCCTACACAACTTCCACGATAACTAACTTTGTGTGGTTCTACATTCTAGCTTGAGAAATATTTCGTGATATTTGCAATCTCTTGACTGACTAGAGGTCAACAAATGTTACTAATATTCAGTACAGCCCTTCTAATTACTTGTCCAACCTCCATTCATCGTGTGTTGTGTTGTGATGTTCGGCTTTCAATTGTGGCCTATGATCGACTCAAAAAAAAAAAACCAAAAAATTAAGTTTTCAGTCCAGTTCATCCCAATCAGATTACAATGATCATAACCGAAAAATAAATTCGTGGTACTTGACCATACCACGATCCTCATGAAAAATTTAAAAGCGATCAGAGCTACATTTCCGCTATCTAGTGTGGTAAAGGGTTACTAAATAATATATGAATACATAAGCACCTGTAAATATTTAAGTGTAACTCCCACATCTGAGTACATACGACCATATAATTGAAGTCAATTTAAAGGTCAACCACTCCTACCATAAACATTTTGTTATTTTTCACACAAAAGTCAGGGTCCATTTGACCCGCCAAATATTGACCGATCTTTATCAAAACAGGCATCCTTATTCTTTGGCCCAATCCCCTTCTCCATGCAAAAATTCACGGTGTTTGGGCCATAATTGCGGCCTCTGGAGGGACCAGAAAAACCGACACAAATAAAGTTTTTGGTCCATTTCATCCCCTAATTTTCGTCTTTGGAATTCAATTGCAAAGAAGCTACGGTGAGCACATTCATGAGATATACATTAAAAGAAGCAGAATCACGAGTTCTACAATCCTATAATCAGTTCAGTCAGGCTTCAAAATGTTAGCATCAATTTTGGGTGGATGTAGGATTTATATCGAAAAATCATACATTAGAACCATATTGTCCATGGGGTATTCTTCAATTTAGTCACTGATCACATGTGCGTGAGTTGTGTAGTTTAGCCACAAATCAGGAAAGAACGCAAAAAAATAACTTATTATTTATTACTAATGTTTTAGGATTTTGGCAAGAACACTTCATTTATATTTCGCGAGGTAACAGCTGGTAAACCTCAGCTTCAAAGAATTTAAAACATTTTTGAAATGTCCCATATACACCCAATTTAAATTATATTAACTTTTTCGGTGTAATACATTCTTGTTGACAATGTATCAGGATCAGGGATGGTCCGCGTGACGAATTTTTAGGTTTTCGACTGTCAAAAAGGTGTAAACGTCAAAAACGTCATATACTTGTATAAAATGTAATTAATGTAGTAAACGTCATTTATTTGAATATTATCACTATATACAATTACTTTCAAGAATATATATTATTTATACATATATCTGACTATTCCTTACTAGAACTGATAAAAAATTCTAAACTTTTTGGAGAAGAAAATTTTGAAATTTGATATGGATTTGAGAAAAGAATACGCAATTTCCAAATTGACTAATACAAATAGCTATTTTGTCAAAAACCTAATGGTTTTGGGTGGGTTTACGACGTTTCTGACGTATGTATTATACGTCGTAAATGTATGTCATTTATGTCACTCTTTCTGACGGACCATCTCTGATGAGGATAACGAGGAAATTGTATTCTGCAACTAGAAATAAAAAAACTCTACAAAGAAAATTCACATTTTCTTGTAACGAAATACATTTACCAACATCTTTGGGGGCTGTGGCACACTTCGTTTGTTTATTTATTCCTTTCACTTTAGTAGGTAAGTGCGTGATGTACACTTATTTTTGTGTGTTCACCATTAAGTGAGCAAGGTGCATAGAAAAAAACACACACACATACTCAACGAAAAAGATACAAGATTTTATTTTCGCGCCAACTTCTAAAAAACCGATCTAAAGAACACCCAAGTAGTCTGTCAGAGCCAGTGTGACTGCAAATAATAAAAAAATGGAACCATATCCACCCAATGCAGCTATTACTCATGATAATGAATATGTCAGCCATGCACATCAGTGGCAGACGAAATTTTGTCAAATCATTGTCACATGTTGTCGTTGCTGTTGTTGGCACATAAAAACTTGCCGCCACTTCAACGGCAATGGTGGCAGCTGCAGCAGTAGCTGTAATGTCTTTATGCTTCTTTGAATATTCGGAACTTAGGGAGTGATGGGAATGGAGAATTAAAAAAGTGAATTTCTTTATTTAGATTGTTTTTTGTACGAAAGATTACTTATGTCTCTCATTAAATTTTCAAAATATATGGTACATAATTTGTTGATGCTGAAAGATTTCATTAGGCAATGTTATGAATGACGAGGATTTAATTGAATTATAAGACCACACACATAATTGAAGTTGTTTGCCAGCTCCGAAAATACTATTTGTTTGGCAAATTTTCAAGATTGTGGTTTTGTGAATTTGTTTGTAATATATAAAATGGAAACATGATAGATCCATATACAATTTTTAGGATATACTTACAGACCTTTTCGAAGTCGATTTTTGCATTTTCTTCATCGAAGAACCGCATGTACTATTTGATCTCGAAGCTTACAAAAATTGGTCATTGGGATGTCTTCCAAAAATTCCTGCCAATCGAACACGTAAATGGTGCACCATTTACAAAATATCAAATGAAAGTATAAATCGGGAACGATTTAAAATATTATACCCTTCACCACACTGTGGTACAGGGTATTATGTCTTTGTGCATATGTTTGTAACAGGCAAAAGCAAACGAGATAGACACATGGTTCCTTTTGAGAATATGCATAGAATCACTTTCTAAGTCGATTTATGCATGTCCGTCCGTCCGTCCGTCTGTCCATGTTAAATTGTAAACAAAGTACAGGTCGCATTTATGAACCGAATTGGATGAAATTTGGTATAGGTCACTTATTCGGCTCAAGGACGAACCCTATTGAAATAGGGAAAAATTGGTTCAAATTTAGATATAGCTCCCATATATATTTAACCGATTTAATGTAAACGGTCCCTATATAACTTTCGATTTGCACGAAATTTGATACAGACTAATCATGCCAAGTTTCGTGAAAGTCGGTCCATATTTAGATATAGCTCCCATATATAGTTTCGTCCGATTTCATGTAAATGGCGCCCCAAAGCCCCTATACATCTTTTGATTTGTATGAAATTTAGCATAACGTTTTAAATTAAGCCTAGAGTGATGTCTGCCAAGTTTCGAGAAAATCGGTCCAAACTTATGTAAATGGTGCCCCAAAGTCCCTATATATCTTTCGATTTGCACGAAATTTGGTATAATGTACTGAATTGAGTCTAGAATGATGTCTGCCAAGTTTCGTGAAAATCGGTCCAGATTTAGATACAGCTCCCATATATATTTTCGTCCGATTTCATGTAAATGGTGCACCAAAGTCCCTATATATCCTTCGATTTGCACGAAATTTGGCATAACGTACTGAATTGAGACTAGAGTGATGTCTGCCAAGTTTCAAGAAAATCGGTCCAGATTTCTATATAGCTCCCACATATAGTTTCGTCCGATTTCATGTAAATGGTGCACCAAAGTCGCTATATATCTTTCGATTTGCACGAAATTTGGCATAACGTGTTGAATTGAGCCTAGAGTGATGTCTGCCTTGTTTCGTTAAAATCGGTCCAGATTTAAATATAGGAACCTTTTATTATAGACTGATTTTAACTAATTGACGCACCAAGGAACCAATAGGAACAAAACGTTCTAAAATTAGTATAACCTAACCAGTGACAAGTTTGTTTGAAATCGCTTAATATTGCAATACAGCTTCGATATATATTTTCGCCCGATTTCAAGTAAATTGGGCATCATACTCCTCATGTTAGTCAGATTGACATCAAATTTTGCACAACGTACAAAATTGAGCATAGAATTATGTAGTTGTGTTTTCTAGAAGTACAGACATAGCCCAACGGATGACCTATTTATATTTGTTTGAAGTCGATTTACATACTTTATGGACAGATCTAGGTAGATTCACATATAGATAAATATCACATATTTTATTTCATCCAATTTCATGTTAATAGTCCTGTTTAATATACCTATTGCGGTGAAGGGTATCATATAGTCGGCCCCGTCCGACTTTACTACTTTCCTTACTGGTTCCTGATTGCCTTATGAGCCGCTTAACCAACGGCGAAACGCTTTACATAGTGGTGGGAATGTAGTATCTCTCTGGCTATCCTTTTCATTGCAACTACGATCATGTAGCTCATCTCGAAAGAGAAATTAATAAAAAAAAATTAAATAGAGTTGGTTTGGGTAGTGAACAACCAAGAATAAATACAAATACTAGGACAGTTAGGAAATTTCTTAGCCTAACACCATATCGAAGAATAAACAAGCATTTTTTTACACTGAAAAAAATTAAAAATGAGTGCTGTCATTAAATATTTAAATAAAAAGATTTATCGGGACAAGAAATTCATAATGATAAACAAGTAAGGAAAGTAGTAAAGTCGAACTGGGCCGACTATATGATACCCTCCACCACTTTGTGTATACTCTACATATGTATCCTAACAGACGAAGCCTTTTCAAAGGAACATTAACATGAAATTGAACGAACTTAAATATGCGGCCTTTTTCTATAAGTAAACCGACTAACATCAATCCCAACACATGTCATTCTGCAACCTATTCTAAATTTTGTAAATAGATTTAAAGAAAACTTTACACAAGCTATTTGGTATGCTTCAATGTTTAAAATCTAATATCAATCAGGCATCCATCGATTATTTGGTATACAATAAACATGATTAGGTCGAAATTATATATGGAAACTATGCTATATATATAAATCTGAAACGATTTCAAGGAAACTTTCCAGAGATTAATTTATATTAATTTCACTACGTTGTGCAATCGGCCTAGCTATGGGTCTTTAGTGCACCTTTTACTTAATATCGAACGAAAGTAAATATAGGAGATGTATCTAAATCTAAACCGATTACAAGAAAACTTGACACACGAAAGGATCTAATAACTTCAATAGATTGTATTGAATTTTCTCGAAACATAGCACACATCATTCTCGACTTATTTCAATGCGTATGCCAAAATTCGTGCAAAGCGAAAGATATATTTACCATAAATCGGACGAACATATTTTTCGGAATTTTCTCGAAACATAGCACACATCATTCTCGACTTATTTCAGTGCGCTATACCAAAATTAGTGCAAAGCGAAAGATATATTTTCCTTAAATCGGACGAAAATATTTATAGGAGCTATATCTAAATCTGACCCGAAACTTGACACACGTCATTCTACACTCAATTCAGTATACTATGCAAAATTTCTTGCAAATCTAAAGATATATAGGGACTTTGGCGCCCCATTTACCTTAAACCGGACGAAAATATATGTGGGACCTATATCTATATCTGAACCAATTTTCAGAAAACTTAGCTCACATCTTTCTAGACTCAATTTAGTATACTATGCAAAATTTCGTACAAATCGAAAGATATATAGGGACTTTGGTGCACCATCTACATAAAATCGGACGAAACTATATACCGGAGCTATATCTATATCTGAACCGATTTTCACGAAACATAGAACACATCATTCAGGACCTAATTCAGAACCATATGCCAAATTTTGTGCAAATCGAAAGATATGTAAGGACCTTGGTGCACAATTTCATTAAATCGGACGAATCTATATATGGGAGCTATATCTAAATTTGACCCGATTTTCACGAAACTTGACACACATCATTCAAGTGTCAATTAAGTTTGCTCTACAATATTTTGTGCAAATCGAAAAATATATAAGCACTTTGGTGCACCCTTTACATAAAATCCGATGAAACTATAAAGAGCTATATATAAATCTGATCCGAGTTTCTTCAATTTCATCCAAATCGGATCATAAATGCGACCTGTACTTGGTTTACAATTTAACATGAATTTTATTTTTAATGGAAAAAATAAAAACCATTTTTAAGAGTTAACCAGTAAGGAAAGTTCAAAAGTCTAACCGGGCCGACTATATGATACCCTTCACCACTATGGGTGCAAGCAAGACATGTTAATATCTACAATATCCTGTAGATATAGAAATTTCGCATACATCAGTCGGGACCTAATTCTGTACTCTGTGCAAAATTTTGCTTCAATCGGACCAATATTGGGAGTTTGGTGCACAATTTACTTTAAATCGGACGAAACTATATATATTCACCAATGACCTAATTTAGTACGCTATGCAAAATTTTGTCTCAATCGGATAAATATTGGCAGTATGGTGCTCCATTTACATAAAATCGGACGAAACTATATATGGCAGCTATATCTAAATCTGAACCGATTCCAACAAAATTTCATATTCATCAGTCGAAACCTAATCTAGTATGCTGTGGAAAATTTTGCTAATTCAGTACTCTGTGCAAAATGTTACTTTAGTCGGACCACTATTGGGAGTTTGGTGCACTATTTACATTAAATCGGACGAAACTATACATCGGAGCTATATCTAAATCTGAACCCATTTCAACAAACCTTGGCATATAACTATCTAGACCTAATTCAATACTCTGTGCAAAATGTTGTCTCAATCGGACCACAATTGGGAGTGTGATGCATCAAAAAGTTAAAATGGGACGAAAATATATATATGGGAGCTATATCTAAATCTGAACCGATTTTCTCCAATAGGGTTCGTCCTTGGGCCAATTCAGTGACCTGTGCCAAATTTCATCCAAATCGGATCATAAATGCGATCTGTACTTTGTTAACAAAAATACATGGACGGACGGACAGACGTACACGCATAAATCGACTCAGAAAGTGATTCTAAGCATATTCACAAAAGGAACCATACGTCTATCTCGATTATTTTTGCCTGTTACAAACATATGCACAACGACACAATACTCTGTACCACCGTGCGGTGAAGGGTATAAAAAGGGGGTTATAAGAGGACCACCCCTAAAAGGGGGCGAATATTAATCATTTTTGGGAGGGAGGTTTGTTACCATATACGACTACAAAAAACCAAATTACAAAGAATTTGGTTGAAAAACACGTTCAAGAACCCCAAAATACCGAAAATTGGGGGGTATGGGGGCTACCCGCAAAAATGGAGAGATTTGCTACCTAGTAAGAACTCGATGTACTAAATTACAATAAATTCGGTCGAAAAATACGACCAGAACCCCCAAAATACCAAAAATTTGGGAGAACAGTTATATGGGGACTACCAGAAAAACTGGAACTATATTTATAATTTTTAGTGGAGTAATTTGGTACACAATAAGAACCCAATGTACAAAATTTCAGAGAATTCAGTTATAAAACGAGCCCAAGAACCCCAATGTACCGAAAACTGGGGGTACCCTTATATGTGGGCTACCCGAAAAAATGGGCCTATATTTATAATTTTTAGTAGGGAGATTTGCCACCCAATAAGAACCGATTTTCTCCAATTTCAATAGGGTTCGTCCTTGGGCCAATTAAGTGACCTGTGCCAAATTTCATCCAGATCGGATCATAAATGCGACCTATACTTTGTTAACAAAAATACATGGTCGGACGGACAGACGGACATCCATAAATCGACTCAGAATGTGATTCTATGCATATTCTCAAAAGGAATTTCTTGGGTCTACCTCGATTATTTTTGCCTGTTACAAACATATGTACAAAGACATAATACCCTGTACCACAGTGTGGTGAAGGGTATAAAAATCAACGTTTATGTTTTCCGTTGAATAATAAGTTTTCATGTGGGAATTGAGAGTGTTTTCTCAACATCACCTAATATCCTTAATGGCTAATACGAATATCTTCGTATATGACACTATAAGTGTTATTTTCTATTCCTGTTTTGCACATTATTGTATGAAACGGATTTGGTTCACAGACTCGTTCCTCATTAACTATGAATCTGATGGTTAAATTCGGTCGGACCGAACTCTTTATGTCATCCATAGTGTGATGTGGATTTTTATATTCTGCATTTTTTCTTCTTCCCAGAAAGTTTTTAATATAGGTTCATACTTGTTTAACATTGCTCCCATGTAAAGGTCCCGCTTAATATTCGATTCATTGATGAGTGTCTGTAATGTCGCTTCTTATTTTCCGAAATAAACAACCTACTAGTAGACAATTTACAATGACTTTTTTATGAAATTTTTGACCGGATTTTTTCACCGAATTGACTGTAATTTAGTAATTTCAATTATTATTGAGTAGCAAATCGCTCCACAAAAAATTATAAATATAGGTCAATTTTTCGGGTAGCCACCATATAAGGGTACCTCCAATTTTCGATATTTTGAGGTTCTTGATCGCGTTTTTCAACCGAATTCGCTGAAATTTGGTATTTTGCAGTCGTATATGGTAACAAATTATTAATATTAGGGGTAGTCCCCATATAACCCCCTTTTTATACCCTCCACCATAGTATGGAGGGTATATTAGTTTTGTTTTTCCGTTTGTAACGCATCGAAATAATCATTTCCGAGTCGGGTAGTCGTTACGTGGAATATTTTTACTCTGCAAAGACGTTTTAGCCATCAGTTGTAAGTTTCCGCCTTCTAAAGATATTGTGATTAAAAACCCAAACATGACAATAATAAAATATATCGGGGAAATTGTGTATCCAATAATAACCCAATGTACCAAATTTCAGCCAATTCGGTTGAAAACCACGCTCAAGAACCCTAAAATACCGAAAATTGGGGTACCTTATATGGGGTCTACCCGAAAAAATTGACATTTAGGCATCTCCTCAATACAGTGATACCTCCTGAAGGAAAGAATTAACATACACAATTAAAATATTGGGTTCAAAATTAGCATATACCAGTCATTAATTAGGTATACCCCTCATATAATGATATCCCCAAATATTCACTACTTCCTACACTGTGTAATCAATATTTGTCCCCCTTTAGGCATAGCCTCATATAACTTTGTAATCTAAAATTACAGTAGTTTCAGGATTTTATACCCAACCATGCGTTATCAGTATCAATCCACTTTTGAAGCTTTCAGATTTTAGGGAAAATCCCCATTAAAATTGCTGAAATTTTTATTTTGTGTACATAATGATTTACATAAATCGGTTTGTAGAATTATCGATATATGCCCACTATTTGGTATGTTCCCTATATTTTCATTGCATGTATCCGTCAGTATATATGGTGGAGGGTATCCAAAGTTCGGCCCGGCCGAACTTAACGCTTTTGCACTTGTTTTTTGATTACGAGAGTTTTTCCTGTAAGGGCAATCTTCATTTAAATGATTTTTAAATCCGTTTTTCGAGCTTAATAATCGGAGTTTTGCAATGAAAAGGAAAGCCAGTGAAATAACCAATGAACCCTCCATAAATACAAGTTATCAACTTATGACCTTTGCAAAGCACATATACCAATATGATGAGCCTGATGAGCCGCTTAACCACCGGCAAAATTCCAGCCACATAATGGTGGGTACGTAGGGTCTTCCCCTGGCTTTCCTTTCCATTTCAAAACTTCGATCACTTAGCTCTACTAGGAATAGAAAAAAAAACTGACTTAAGGGGACCCCCCATTCTCGGGGTCACACATTTTTTTAATTAAATTCGAATCTACACTTATTCAAGAATGTCCCTACAAAATTTCAAGTGAAAATCTCTAGAACTCTTGAAGATATAGCCGATTTATTGTGTCAGAATCAAGTGACGGCTAATGGGCTTCTCAAACTTTAAACGCGTTTTTCTCTTTTGCAAATGGCGGGCACGATAACTCAAAAACAAATAACCCAATCGATTTCAAATTTGTACACGTTTCTCTGTGAGTGTATAGCTATCGTATGAACTAGGATAAAGCCAATCGGTGAAGATCTTCCTTATTTTTTTGGTCAAATATCGGCGATTTTCCAAAAATATTTTTTCAAAGGTCCGCCATTTTGTTAATTTTAGAGCGAAGTCAATAATCCTAGTTCATACAAGAGCCAGACATGTACTCTTTCTAACACTAAAATAAGGACTTCTCTTTAATTATAAAAAAAAACAACAACAAAACAATTACATTTTTTTGTAAATTATTTTTCTTATCTTTTAAATCTTCAAATATATATGTGAAAAGTTACAAACCTTAACAAGCATTGGTATTGATTTACCAGCCCATTGAAAATCTTGAAAAATTGAAATCGAGAATTGGGGGGGGGGGGGGTCCCCGGGGTCCCCTTAATATATATATTAACTTTTTTGAGATAGCATGCCTTCTATCCAATCGAATGTGAATTCTTTCTATAACACAAATCTTCCGTCTATCAAATTGGCATTCGGTTCAAAGTGATTGTCATTGAAATGGGAATTGGCATCACAAGGAATGCATGAAATCACAAATCCTTGACAACCAGCAGGCAAACTATTTGATATCAAAACTCACAATAGTATTACTTTCAAATGTATCGGGAGTCAATTCAAATAATCAAATCAATGAAAAAAGTTTAACAAGGTGAATAACCTCTCACAAAATTCACCTGAGGAATGTGTAGCATATAAATCCATTTGCGAAAACATACAAATGTCCAGGATTTAATAAAATTCTTTTGATATGTGACTCCTTCAGCTATGTGATGAGTGGTGTTTTATTTACTACTCTTTTTATTATTTAAAATATTTAAACGTTTCCTTTTGTTTAAGGATTGTATGTTACGAGGCTCAATTCGATTATTGCTTTTGTACAAGGATACACCATCATTCGCTGAGAATATATTGTAAAGACCAATAAGATGTTGTAGAGAGAAAAAGGAAGGACCAAAGGAAGGAAGACAATATTGCCTTTAATCAAATCTATTAGTGTACCAGTAATTTCCTAGTTAATGTAATCTAATATTCCAAATCCATTAGCTTTGGCATTAGAAGTTAAATTTTCCAGGGATTTTTGCTACAAAGAAAAGGGATATTTACACCATTACTTGCTATTAGTGGTCAAATAAAAGCAAGGACTATTGTAAGCAATGGACGATGATAATGCTACTTTGTCACAGAACAACATAAACACGGTCATATAAAGTGTTGTGGGAGTATAGACATTAATCTGGAAAGTACTGACAACAAAGACAATCTCAATGTAATTGGCTTAGTTTGTTTTCCGCCTTTCAATGTGCCATTTTTTTGCGAATGGCGGGCACGATAACTGAAAAACTAAAAATCCAATCGGTTCCAAACTTTGCAATGTTTCTCTGGGAGTGTATAGCTCTCGTATGAACTGAATGAAGCCAATCGGTGAAGATCTTCCTTATTTTTTAACTTGGTTTTTGGTAAAAAATCGGCGATTTTACAAAAATATTTTTTCAAAGGTCCACCATATTTTTAATTTTAGAGCGAAGCCAATAATCCTAGTTCATACGAGAGCCCGACATGTACTCTTTCTAACACCGTTGGAATTTTCGGATTCCGATGTTCCAGTGAGGAGTTATCATGCCCGCCATCAAAAATAAGGACTTTTCTTTAATTACAAAAAACAACAACAAAACAATAACAAAAATTTTTTTGTAAATTATTTTTCTTCTCTTTTAAGTCTTCAATTATGTATGTGCAAAGTTACAA
The DNA here is from genome assembly GCF_032173495.1 of Musca vetustissima. Taxonomy (NCBI): domain Eukaryota; kingdom Metazoa; phylum Arthropoda; class Insecta; order Diptera; family Muscidae; genus Musca; species Musca vetustissima. The sequence goes on along the minus strand of NW_026878095.1, from coordinate 6,743 downwards.
ACCTTAACAAGCATTGGTATTGATTTACCAGACCATTGAAAATCTTGAAAAATTAAAATCGGGAATGGGGGGGTTCCCTTAAGTCACATTCATCTATCAATTGTTTCAGCTTTGAGGGTATTGGGGTCAAGATGTGAAATCATGTTGATTCACTTGTGTGTTCTTTTATAAACTCCTCCATATTTTGGAGGATAACTTTGTTTTGTCATTCCGTAAGTGAAATGTGCGCAGGTTGAACAGAACAGGCGTAGTTTTCGCTTTGGCGGATGAACTCAAGAAGTACAAAGCCGATATAATTGCTTTACAGGAAATGCGATGGTAAGTAAGGAGGAGAATAAAAGACCTCGTCTCAATATTCACTCCAGTAAATGAGAGAATTGCTATAATCTATATATAAGCGAAGCTTTTCTACATAAGTTTAATTTGTGTCCATGCTTCGACGGAAGACAAAGATGAATGGACCAAAAACATATTTTACTAGCGCCTAGAAATCGCTGAAATGACATTAAAATCCTGCTAGGAAGTTTTAATGCAAAAACCAGAAGGGAGATATTTTTGGCTCCACCGTCTGAAAATTTAGCCTCCATGAAGAACCAACCGACAACGGCATGAGGTTGATTGACTTCGCGGTAGTTAGCATCATCAGATCCAAGCATCTCGATATACACAAAGCCACCTGGATTCCTCCCGATCGAAGAACAAGAAATCAAATTGATCTGATAGGCATTCATCCAATTTTTTAGCCGTTCGATCGATTCGTGTCAATGTATCAGCAAGGGTGCAATCTAACACAGAACGACGTTGAATACTTACACACACAATAGGTAGCATAAGCCTAATCCGCTATACTTACCCACCTGCACTCCCTGTGCCGATAATAATATAGAAGCACAATGACAAAGAATTGCCCACTTCCTACAAACTGCAGCAAAAACAACAGTTGGGTACCAAAGACCGCCATCAAGAAACCCATGGTACGATCAGGAGTGTCGTAATGCTACTGAGGTGAAAAACGCAGTGTATAGGGCAACCCTGCAGACATTAACAACAAACAATGCGAGAGAGAATTATCTGGAGAAAAGGAGATAGGGGAAAAGGAAGAAAGAACAAGAAAAACGTAAGCGGGAGCAAATCGAGATTTACAGGAGTCAGAACGAAGTCAAGAAATTTTACCAACGAGTAAACACCGAACAGAAGGCTTTGGTTCAACAGATACAGGTAGCATGTTGAGGATCTGAAGTGAGTATTTTTCAAAGCTTCTGGCATCAAATAGTGGCTGTGAGATAGATTGTTACTACCTATCCAAGATGAGGTCCGAATAGAAATTAATCGGCTGAAGATGAATAAAGCAGTAAGTGCCGATGAATGAGCAGCCGAACTATTCATGATCGATGATCAGATGCTAGACAGGGGCTTGTACCAGCTGATTGGTACCATTTGGCTAGATGAATGTATGCTCAATGATCAAAAGGAGACAAGACGATATTTGTCAACTATAGAGGAATAAGTCTCATTCTCATCTCATATAAAGTTCTATCCAGCGTACTGTGTGAGCAACTGAAGCCAATGGTGAATGACACTATTGGACCATACCAATACGGCTTCAGACCTGGCAAATCCACCATTGACCATTTTTCCACTCTTCGCTAAATCCTGGAAAAGACACATTCTACCTATTCGTGGACAAGGTCAGCAGTGAAAGTCGGAATGGACTTCTCGGAGCCTTTTAATAACCAAACGATGGTTCAGACAAGGTGACAACCTCTCCTGTGGCCATTTTAGCATCCTGCTGGAAAAGGTCATACAAAAGGTAAAGGTGAACAGAAATGGCACTCTGTGTCCCAAGCAGCATATGTTACTCGCATACGCCCATGACATCGACATAATGGGTCGAACATTGCGAGCGGTAACAGCCCACCATTGAACAAATTGAGAAGAGTTGGCCAAGGTCAGCAGTGAAAGTCAGAATGGACTTCTCGGAGCCTTTTAATAACCAAACGAGGGTTCAGACAAGTTGACAACCTCTCCTGTGGCCATTTTATCATCCTGCTGGAAAAGGTCATACGAGAGGCAAAGGTGAACAGAAATGGCACTCTGTATCCCAGGCAGCATATGTTACTCGCATACGCCGATGACACCGACATAATGGGTCGAAGATTGCGAGCCGTAACAGCCCATCATTTAACAAATTGAGAAGAGTTTGCCAAAGTGGGTATGGCATTAATGACAAGAAGACCAAGCTGATGCGCAAGACGTCCAGTTGACTTGGACCAACTGTGGAACATGAAAACTGCAGCTTCGAGGTAGTCAAAGATTTTATATAGCCTGGTACCGCCATAAATAAGACTAATGGCGTCAGTTTTGAAATTCGGGAAGGATAGTGCTGGCCGAAAGAATATACCGAGGTCTACGTAAGCAGTTCAGAAATAAGGCCACCTCTTGTCAGACCAAACTGACACTCTAAAAGACGCTGATACTACCTGAGCTGTTGTATGGCATTGGTACATGAGCACGCAGATGAGACAGCTCGTGAAGTGAAATTCTCCGGGCCGATCTGGCCAATTCTATCGCTATAGAATTCGGATAAATAATATATATCCACCAGATTATATGCGCTATTGAGTGATTGGTCGTAAAAAGGTTTGTCATCGTTTGATCTCGCACAATTTGGAAATCGTCAAACAAAGGCTCGTTTCGATATGCGGTGTTTCGATAGACGTTAATAAGCCCGTGGGCGTCGAAGAGGATCCAAGTCTATCGAAAGTTGTTAGTGGATGTAGCACTTCAAAGGGAATGGTCGCCTGTTTCTTTAGCAAAACTGCCCTACTAGCGAACGCAGTGTGGTCAATTCTGAGTGATGAAACCGGCCATAACATTTTCCATTGACTCGGATTAGACATATATATTTTCCGCCAATTTCATGTAAAAGGTGCATATACCATACATAGACCATGCTTTGATTGAATCAACATTTTGCAGATCGTTCCGAACTAAGTCTAGAACGACGTTTGCTAAATGTACTTTAATTTCGTTCTGATTTAGATATAAATTTCATATATATTTTCGCCCGATTGTATATCAAATATGATTTACTAAGCCATTTTAGACGAAATTTTGCATATTTTTATATAAATAAACACATATCTTCCATATATAAATAATTATGAATTGCAATAAAATTATTAAAGCTCCTCTTGGTGTAGTGTATCATATAGTCGGCTCAGACCAATTTTATCCTTTCCTTATTGCTAAAATTTTTGAGAAAATGTTCTTTATAACGTCTCCACTGCGTGTCGTCAATATTTCCAGCTACGCAGCGGGAACTTTCTCTAACAGAAAAAAACTTACTTAATATCAAACTTTATGAAGCAATATGTGATGAGTATGCAACTTCTACACACTCTGTGTCTGATAGACAATCCCCATACGTTGATGATGATGGGTAAAGACTTTAACCTCCCACCATATCGTTAATGTAAACGTATTGAAAGCTTTCTTTTATAGGAAATATTTGTTGTGTTTATTTTTCATTTTCTCTTTCGTTTTTAGTGGTTGCTGCTGCTTCTGTTGCATTCTTCTTGTCGTTGTTTTCAATTCATTATATAATGTTCGTAGTTGTTACTTTGTTCTTCTTGCTGCACAGTTTATAATGTAAATACACTTTCTTATGAGTGTGTGTACGTGCGTTACTTGGCTTGTGGTGGTGCAATATAGTGCACACGAGTGTTTATTTTACCAGCAATAAAGCAAACAACACCTATGTGGCTGCTACATCATTAAGGGAGAAAATTCAGGCTAATAATGTTGTCTGTCTGGCTGCAAGTTGACACAAAGAATGAATATGTCAAATGACTTGGGTTCCACGATGTTGATATATTTTATAACAAAAATTTAAAGTTAATATTTTCATCATTGTATAAGTAATTCCATTAAAAGTTGTGGTGTTCAAGAAAAATATTTATCTCTGATTTTTATAATTCGTACTTATATGTACTATTAACCAGTAAGGAAAATAGTAAAGTCGAAAGGAGCCACCAGATCAATCCCAACAGACGTCGCACTTTTAAAGGTCCAGTAAAATGAAATTGGATCGATAAACATGTCATTCTGCAATTCATTAAGCTGTGCCAAATTTCGTGCAAACCAAAAGATATTAAGGGATTTTGGTACAACATTTACCTTAAATCGGACGAAAATATATATGGGAGCTATATCTCAATCTGAACCGATTATCACGAAACGTAACACACATAATTCTAGACCTAATTCATTAAGGAATGCCAAATTTTGTGCAAATCGAAAGATATATAGGGACTTTGGTGGACCATTTACATTTAATCGGACGAATATATATATATATATATATGGAAGGTATATCTAAATCTGAACCGATTTTCAGGAAACTTAACACACATCATTCTATGCCTAATATAGTACGCTGTGTCAAATTTCGTGCAAATTGAAAAATAGATAGGGACTTTGGTGTACCATTTACATTAAATCGGGCGAAAATATATATGTGAGATATATCTAAATCTGAACCGATTTTCAGGAAGCTTAACACATATCATTCTATACCTGATTCATTACGTTGTGCCAAATTTCGTGCAAATCGAAATATATATATATATATATAGGGACTTTGGTGGACCATTTATATTAAATCGGACGAAAATATATATGGTAGCTATAACTAAATCTGAACCGATTTTTCCCAATTTCAATAGGGTTCGTCCTCGGGCCAAATAAGTGACCTATGCCAAATTACATCCAAATCGGATCATAAATGCGACCTGTACTTTGTTCACAAAAATACATGGACAGACAGACAGACGGACAGACGGACGGACGGACATGCATAAATCGACTTATAAAGTGATTCTATGCATATTCTCAAAAGGAACAATGTGTCTATCTCGTTTCCTCCATTGCCTGTTACAAACATATGCACAAAGACATAATACCCTGTACCACAGTGTGGTGAAGGGTATAAAAATAATTCGGTCAAATTTTGGTAAAATTTCGTGATGCTCTGGTCATAATTGTGTCCCTAGAGCTTCCAGAAGAAACCGATAAAAAAATGTTTGTCCATTTCATTCCCTAAATATTAAGAGATCATTCGCCAAAAAAGGGACCATCTTTGGCCAAAACCCATCCTACATGCACAATTTCGTGACGATAACTGTGGCCTATATCGTGTTTACGAATTATAATGGACAGATGGACGGACGGATGTGTAGATCCACTCTGCAAGTCTAATTATAAACTCTTGGTGCCACGCAAACATGTAATACCCTGACAACATATTTGTGCAGGTTGTAAAAATGCAGATAATAGTCATTGCTTTTATATGGACGTTATGTCGAAATATGTATGTCCATCCTGTATACCAAATTATAAATTATATTGGTGGGAAAATGCAGCTAAAGCTTTAAAAATATTGAAATTTTTTGGTACCGATGCATGCGAGCATTGCCAAAAAGTATCCCAAAATAAACAATTTGTGGTGGGAAGATTCGATACCCTATGAGCTGACCTAAAATTTAATTAGATCCCATTCGGTTAAAAAACTTGCCCAAAACCCCTCACAATACCAAATAATGTAGGGTGTCATTGTAAGGGATCTATCCGGAAATTTTGAACAATACTTATAATTCTTGTTAGGGAAATTTTGCACTTTATGAGAATTCAAAATATACAATTACCTCGAAATTCATTGAATCTTGTGACCAAACATCATAAAAAGCGAAATTTGGGATTTACAGTTATATGAGAGCTATACAATATTAATAATTTTTAGTTGCAAATTTTCTACGCAATGGAAAACTAAAAAATATCAATTTACAGCTTATTATTTTGAAATACGTGCCTCAAGCTTCAACATACCGAATATTTGGTGCTACCAAAAATGTAAACCAATATTGGAATAATTTTAGTAAGAATATTTTCAACCTAGTAGGAATCCAATATTAGGACGTCCCGTTCTATGCACCGGATTGACTCGGAAGAACCAACCTTCTACCAAGGGCTGTCAACGCAGCACATTGTTGTCACAACTTCTAATAATGTCACATTTTTCCAATTCAACTTCGATGAACATCGGGGAAAATTAACGAAATCGTGGATTTTATGAGTTGCAGATATATTATAGTCGTGGCGATCCAGGAAACAAAGCTGTACACAAGCAGTCTTGTGTTATGAATACAAAGTCATAAAGAAGGATCGCACGAGAGGTGGAAGCTTAGCATTTCTATTGCACCATTCTCTCCAGTACAGATGTATCTCGAATGAGCTGGAATCAAGTGACTATCCCATACATTCCACCCATACATTCCATGTATGGGGGTAGCAGTGTCTGGTTCTAAGTGATTTCAATGCACATCATGAATTATAACACTTTGTAATAGGACAATTATGGTGGCGCTAGACCTATTAGATGCATTTAATACCAGTCACGCCAAGCTAATCGAGGACTCGAAAGAACAACCCTCCAGCCAAGTTTGAAACGTTGGAGTTCAGAAATAGGAAGTCGAAGGCCCATAGAATAAAACAGGGATTTTCCCAAGGAGGAGAGATATATACGGAACTGTTTAACCTCTACCTTTCTGAAATTCCACGCCCCATAAATATAGTAACGTACGCGGATCATACAATCATGTCTTCTGGACCGGAAATTGATGACATTTACGAGAAGCTGAACAGCGATCTAGGGGATATTACTGATTTTTCCGGGCGCACTGTTT
>NW_026878094.1:0-23275 GCF_032173495.1 Musca vetustissima | reverse complement strand
TGTACTTTCTTTGGACTACAGTGTAACATTATATGGTGATCAAATACATTTTAAATACAAATTAAGAGCTGTATATTCCGAATAGTCCGAAATATAACCGTTTTAGAAATATTATGTAGGCAGTATGATCGGATTACATAGTCAATATATAAATTCAAACAAAATCGATCAGAAATAAAAACATGTTAAAAGATCGGGACCTTCGTATCGAGACTACGCCAATGTAAATTGTCTATTTGTAGACTGCTTATCTCCTGAGAAAATCAAATACCAAATTACAGATAATCAGGTTGAATAACTGACAAAAAACTTCAACGTATGGTAATTAAACTGTGCAATGTATACGGCTATTAAAAATCATAGATCTACGCTATAAATTTTATGGGAATAAACATTATATTTCCCAGGAATCTGAAATGACAAATTACAGTCACTACATTGGGAAACACTGGCTAAAACCTTGAAAATAGCCAAATTTAGGACCTTTTGTGGTACTTACCCTGAACAACTACCCAACTTGTATTCGAGCTAAGCTCAAGTTTAGGAAACATGTCGGGACATTTACTGAGCAATATCGGAATATATATAATGTAGGCATTTGCCCGCTACTTCGTTATTTTATGTGGGAAACATTTTAACATGTCTTAAAATATTACAATGCTTTAAGAGAAAACTTTATATTTCCTATACACCAATATCGACCCTACTTCAAATGTGATCTTGTGACCGATGAATGTTGTAATTCGGGTAGGTACCATCAGCTTGCCAGACTCCTTTTCAATTTGTTCAAAGAGGGTTTTACCGTTCCCAGTGTTCGACCCGTTGATACCATCAGCTTGGTGTTCTCGCCATTTACTGCCAGACCCACTTTCGCAGACTCATTCCCAATTTGTTCAAAGGGGGTTGTTACCGCTCCCAGTGTTCGACCCATTGATACCGTTAGCTTGGTCTTCTCGCCAGACCCAATTTGGTAGACTCATTCTCAATTTGTTCAAAGGGGGTTTTTACCAATTACCATTCCGAACGCAGACATGATTTTAAACACCTCTGAACGGATAGTGCCGTCGAATGCGGAGTTATAGTCGACGAATAGGTGGAATGTGTCGATGTGGTGTTCGTGTGTCTTTTCCAGGATTTGACGCAGAGTGAAAATCTGGTCTATGTTGGATTTGCCACGTCATTGACCATTGGCATCAGTCGTTCATGCAGCACGCTAGATGACACTTTATATGCGATGGGTAGGAGACTAATTTCTCTATAGTTCGCACATATGGTCTTGTTTACATTTTTGTGCACGGGACACAGGTCAGGGGATTTAAACCTCAACATAAATCATTGGACATGCATTCCTCTATTCAAATTGTACTAATCAGCTGGTTCATGCTCCTGACCAGTATCTGATCACCGGTCTTGAATAGTTCGGCTGATAACCCATCGGTACCTACTGCTTTATTATTCTTCAGTCTATTGATTGTTATTCTGATCTCATCTTGGCTATTTGGTATACACTCTATACCATCATCTCTTATTGGTTCTGGGGTATCTTCTTCACGACCACTCTTTGATACCAAAAGCTTTGCAAGATCCTCCTTCCAGATCCTCAATACGCTATCTGTATCTGTCATACAGGAGGATGTGCCTGCACCAAAATCTTCGGTTTGGTGTTTTACTCGTTGGTAGCATTTCCGAACTCCATTCTGACTGCTGGACATCTAGATTTGCTCTCGCTCACGTTTTTCTTATTTTTTCTTCGTTTTCGGAAAATACGTTTCACCGCTCGCCTTTTTCTACTACTACTGTGTGCAAAGTTGCCCTATACGCTACGTTTTTAACATCATCGTTATGCTACACTCCTGATCGTACCATGGGTTTCTTGATGGTAATCTTTGGTACCCGAGTGTTGCTTTTGCTACAGTTTGTAGGGAGTGGCCAATACATTACCATTGTTCTTCTATGTTATTATCGGGACAAGGAGTGCTTTCGTCAAGCAGGTGGGTAAGATGAGCGGAGTGGGCTTCTGCTGTCTGTTGTGTTTTCAGGATGAATGCCTTCCGTCTATGACAACATGATCGATTTGATTTCTTGTTGTTTGATCGGGAGAAAGCCAGGTTACCGTGTGTATTCATGGTGCTCATGCCGTTGTCGGATGTTTCTTCATGAAGGCTTAATTTTCCGACTGCGGCGTCAAAAATATTTCCCCTTCCGATTTTTGCATTAAAATCTCCTTTTATTCTCTTCATAACTATAAATCCGAAGCCAAAATAATGTCTCGTATCATGGCAGCTTTAATAAAGGGCGTAATGACCCTTTCCATCGCATTTCCTATAAGGCAATAATATCGGCTTTACACTTCTTGAGTATATCCGCCAAAGGGAAAATGTGCCTATTCTGTACAACGTACGCTCATTCCAAGTGCAGATTCACAGATCGTTTTCGAAGGTCGTCAACATTAAGGGGGTTTGGTTTTCTTTTTCCTCAACCCATTTTTTTACTTCTTATGGGTGAACTCTCGGCACAAATCAGCTCACTATTCCAAAGGGTGTTGAAGGTAGCTACTCCAGGTCAGTTTATACAGTGAGATGAAATAGGAACCGAGATAAGCTTGGGCTTTGCCATGTTAAAGCCAATCAGTGCCGTTCCATGGTATCTATCATCCACTATGTCATCCAATTCTACAATGCAGCAAGCTTGTTTCCAAATTTCAATGTTCCATCTCTATCGGCTCTCTATTTAGAACATTTCGTGCCCATATGTACAAATTTCCAAAACTAAGTGCATACCCCACTTCAACGGAATCCACCTCCATCCGTTCCTTCAAATTACAAGGAAGTACAATAGGTATCGAAAATACTGAAAATTTGTGGGTATATGGGTTGTGCCTAAACGTATGCCTGCAGATAAATGACAACTCTATGCGAACATTTGTCTAACGTGATTACGACAGACAGACGTCGTACAATTTTACACTGATCCTACATAATTCAACATGCAAATTTAATCAATAGAATCAATCATGGTTCTAGGCATACTTTTATGAAACCCTACAGAAACATCCCAAAGAAGCTTTTCAAGAAAATATGTATCGACTTGGAAATGACATGGGCTACATTCCTCCTTTGGCAGTACAGCCCAGTATTATTCTTTGTTTTTATAGAGAAATTATAATCTAGGATGTCCTTATGACCAAAGCCGAATGCTACGTTTTTTAGTTCTCCTTATTTTCCGTAGGGGTTTAATAATCGTTTACAGTTAAACAGCTAATAGGCTTAGAGTACATTATTACACAATCAAATAACAAATGAATATTAAATGCAAATATTTTTGGGCATTTAATTAATAAACAAATAAAAACATGATTTTGCAGACAAATTTCAAATAACTACAATAACTATGCCAATTAACATTTTTTCAAGTAAAAACTAACAATGAACAATGTACGTTAAGAAAAACCCAGAAATCTATATGAAAAAAAATAATAGTTTTTTTTCAAAAATTTACAAAAAAAAACAAATTTACTTAAATGAATCTAAGTAAGTACAATATTTGTGTAATTTTTGTGTCCTTCTAGGAACTTATTTCAATTGCATTATGTTTATGGTGGCTTCATCAGTTGTGTCAACCATACTTATCCTCAATTATCATCATAGAAATCCAGATACGCATGAAATGAGTGAATGGGTAATACTTTTTCCTTTTTTTCCTCTCTCTCTCTATCTCTCTAACTATCTAACAAGAAAACAAAAAAACAATTACAAAAAATAAAAATCAAAAATACAACAAGAAAACAAAAATTTGAAATATATCAAAATAAAGCTATATATTATATTTCTATATAGAAAAAAATAAACAATTTTAATTTTCTTATTAATTTTTTATATATACCAAAACATTTTTATTAAATAACCAAAACATACAATCACATATTATTACACCCACACCCACATATTAACACACAAAGAAACAAAATATATAAAACAAAAAATATACACTTAAATTTTAACAAAAAATATCAAAACCAAAAAAAAATACTTTGCTTTTAAATGAACAAAATGCTTAATTCTTAAAAAAAATAATTAAAAAAAATATTACAAAAAATGGACGATTGCATGCCAAAACCTTAAAAAAGAAAAACAACAACAAAAGAATAATTTTTGTAATATAAACACTTTATCATATTTATAAATATATTCCTCTTTTTTTATTTCTCCATTTATAAAAAATATTATTATTTTTTTAAAAAATATTTTCTATAACATAAAACTTAACCACTATATACTTTTTTCTTAAACTTTTTTTTTTAAAAACAACAACTTACTTACTTTTGTGTAATATTACAACAACAAAAAACCAATCAAATGGAAACGCCTTACCACCAAAAAAATTGACCCCCTCTCAAATTGAACCACTTCAACACCTCTGAATTTAAAAAAAAAATAATTCTCTACACCTCATCATGTCTGACAACAACAAAATAAAATAAAAAAACTACAACAACAACTCTATTTCATACAACGGCTGATCTTCACATGATTCTTCTTTTACTTCTAAAACTTCTGTCCAAAAAAAACAAAAAATTAATTTAAAAAATTAATTAATTAAAACGATTTGTTTAAAATCTAAAAAATTAAACAAAAACCATTTAAAAAAAATTATACCACAACTACTCCACTACTCTTTCTCGGCCCACTGTGACCAAACAAAAAACAAAACAACCACCACCAACCACCAGATAAGAGTAATATTCCTTTATTGGTTACCTTGCATTTTGCGCATGCAAAGACCGGGACAGGTTGGCTATGAATGCCCACCGCCACCATCATCGTCGTCGACATCCTCCAACAATGGCGACAAGAAGCAACACATACAGAATGTTGAATTGAAGGAAAGGTAATTTTTGTACAAAAAAACAAACAAAAAGAACACACAAACAAACGAACAAACAAAAAATTGGTTTGGATGCCCAAGGGTAACTAAGACCTATCTATCCCCCCCAAGTTACACCTATTTTTCCCCCGAACCCCCAAATAATGCCAATATATGGCTATCCGTCCCCTTAATTTATTGCTGACGAATACCAACCTAATCCAGACCACCCAAAACCCTCCCCGCAACCCAACGGGTCAATATTTCAATTGATTTCATTTCATTTGTAATTTTTGTACAGATCTTCCAAGTCGTTGTTAGCCAATGTTTTGGATATCGATGATGACTTCCGTTGCAATCATCGCTGTGCCAGTGCCACATTGCCGCATCAGCCGACATATTATCGCACCATGTACAGGTAAGTCTAAACTAGTTCTAATAACCGAAGATTTGTGTCGATGCTGCTAAAATAATAAATGTTGTTTCATTGTGCACACACCACCATTTCTCAATATTTTCAGTGGATATTTAATTAAAAAAAATGTTTTTATTTATTGTTATCGATGTATTACTAATATGGCTAGTTGTTAATGTATGTGTATTACATTTATTTACATTTACGTATTGCTATATTTTATAGATAAAAATGATTTTTCTTTAATATTTAAGAATTTGTGTGTGTTTTAACATGGGAATGAATTACATAAGACCGAACAAATGTAACACATCGAATATTTTGTTTGCCATTCCATATTATGCAAATGGGCTCTAGGAATCGAATTGCCAACTTAGTACGAGTTCTAGTATATAATATTGCTATTTTTTGCCGTTCAAAACAAGTACAAAAGTATCAGTCGGTGTTACCGACAGACATATATACCTTCACCCTATATTTTGCGGAGCATGTCGACCATTTGTGTGGAGATACCAGTGGGCCAATGGGTCCCATCTTTGGAGTTAAATATTGAAAATTTCGATCATTTGAGGGGAGGTACCAGAAGGAGTGGACCAATTGGTCCCATCTTCAATCTTGACCTTGGTAAAGATAATACAAAATTTCGTTAAAATCGGATAGTCCGGATAGTGGGTACGAAAAGTACTTAATTTAGTACAATTTGAACTTTGGTTGAACGGATAGAGCTGAAAACCTGAATTTTGGAATTAAGATTGCTGTTGAGATTGAGTTATAGAGAAAGCAGTTTTTCAATGCAATGTTGTCTTCCACTTGGTCTTTCCATCTTCCATTCGTGGCCTTCCTTCTTTCGAAGAATTTTTCTCTCAAACACTCCAAGAGCTGCAATTTGTTGGCCAACCCAATCCTTCTCCGAATTTCTATACTGATGTCATTAGTTTTATCTATGGCGGTACCAAGGTATATAAAATCTTTGACGACCTCGAAGCTGTAGTTCTCAAGTAGAGTTGGGCAATCTAGTTCACTTAGCGGATCGATCTTTATCATTCCGTTTTTAGAAAGGAACTAGTTCGTTAATGTAGTTCCTTTGCACCATATAGTTCCTTTACTCCATACAGTTCCTTTGCTATTTATAGTTCCTTTGCTCCAAATAGTTCCTTTGATCCATATAGTTCCTTTACTCCATACAGTTCGTTTGCTCCAAATAGTTCCTTTGATCCATATAGTTTCTTTGCTCCATATAGTTCCTTTACTCAAATAGTTCCTTTTCTCCAAATAGTTCCGACTCCTCCATAGTTCCTTTGAATCTCTCTCTTTCATCGTTCTTTTTGTTTTTTTTCGCTCACATAGTTCAGAAAGAAAAGAACGAGAAAAAAAGGAAACGAAAAAAGAAAGTGATCAAAAAGGAACGATATCAGAAAAAGGAACTATATTAATTAAAGAGCTAGAACTAGTTCCGATCGTTCCTTTCTCGGAATAGTCCCAATGAACTAGTTCGTTCCGGAACTACCCAACTCTGTTCTCAAGTTCCACAGTTGGCCCGGCACTTTTTTAGAGCTCTATATCTCAGCAATTCTTCAACTGATATAACAATTTTATGGCTGGTTATTGTCCTCTGATACCTAATTATAAAAAACATTAAAAAATGTATAATAAATTAGTATTATTTAAATATTATTCCAGTTTTGTAAAAAAAGGCAAAAGCAGAAATAGCTTCTACCCGCATTTCGTGGGACACATGAGGCACCTACCGGCTTAGCCTGGTAATTGTCATTGCTATCAGTCTGGGTGGAATTCAGATCCTCCTCTGCGGACTACCCAACTCTATTCTCAAGTTCCACAGTTGGTCCGGCACTTTTTTTGGAGCTCTATATCTCATTAATTCTTCAACTGAATAAACATTTTATGGCTGGTTATTGTCCTCTGATACCTAATTATAAAAACTAGTATTGGATTTATAAATATTGAAAATTTGAACCCTCTATTAAGATGTGCAAAGTTTGTATGAAAACGATTATTCCCTTCGAGAGTTATTGTGCGCACAAGCCAGCCAGGCAGACAGACGGACGGACGTGTGTAAATCGACTCCAAATTTTCTGAAACGGATTTAGTCCAAAAAAACCAATATTTCGATGAGGCACATTTTCATATTTGGTAAACGCATAGTTCGAACATTCTATTCTCTGACATTGAATTAACATATATTAAAATCTTTGTGGGTAAGGTACCAGAAAGAGTGGATCGATGGGTCTCATTTACGGACTTGATCTAGGAATGGTAAAAATATTACGATGTTTGGGCAAATTGGACATTCCATTTCCTTTTTATTGGATTTTTAATAATTTAAATTTTGCCCTTTTGTGGCGGAGGTACTAGACGCGTTCAAAAGTTATGAATAATCCCAAAAATTTCGATTTTTTTATTAACATGGCAACTGTGACAAATTTTCTTCTAAGATATTTATATTCATTTCAATTATTGCTGTACCATTTCTGGAAATTTGGCAGCACTGGTCAACACTTGACGTCAGCGCCATCTATTTGTTGGGTGAATCCAAACATCGATCATGGACGTCATTTATTTTACCTATAACTTTGTTTCGTACTGAAGATATTTAAATGAAAGTGGCATCACATAAATTCCACATTTTCTTGTGGAATAACATGATTTTTTAATTTTTGAATATAAAATTTAGTATTGAAGTTTTTGTATAATTTTTCACGGTAATACTTGTGTTGTAAGAAACAAAGAGATTGTCATTGCGTTTTCATGTGATATCAGTTTTGTAGGACGAGATAATCGGTTCGAATATTCGAAAGTTGGGCTTGAAAACAGATATGCATAATTTAAATCATGATTTAAAGCATATTGTACTAATGCAAAAAAATCCTTCACCACACTGTGGAACAGGGTATTATGTCTTTGTGCATATGTTTGTAACAGGCAAAAGGAAACGAGATAGACCCTATTACAATTGGAAAAACTCGGTTCAGATTTAGATATAGCTCCTATAAATATTTTCGTCAGATTTAAGACATATGGTGTACCAAAGTCCCTATAAAACTTTCGATTTGCACGACATTTTGCACAGCGTAGAATGATGTGTGTTACGTTTCGTGAAAATCGGTTCAGATTTAAATATATCTCACATATATATTTTTGTCCGATTTAATGTAAAAAGTGCAACAAGGACCCTATATATTCTTCTATTTGCACAAAATTTGGCATAGCGTACTGAATTGTGTCTAGAATGATGTGTGCTATGTTTCGTGAAAATTGGTTCAGATTTAGGTATAGCCTTATATATATATATTTCGTCCGATTTCATGTAAATAGTACACAAAAGCCGGAAAAAATTTTTCGATTTGCACGAAATTTGGCAGAGAGTACTGAATTGAATCTAGAATGAGGTGCGCTAAGTTTCTTGAAGATCCGTTCTGATTTAGATATAGCTCCCAAATATATTTTCGTCCGATTTTACATAAATGGTGCACCAAACTCCAAATGTTTGTCCGATTAACACGAAACTTTGCACAACGTATCAAATTGAGACTTGAATGACGTTATTGGATTTTGCTGGAATTGGTGCAGATCCAGCCATAGCTTCCATATGTATTTCGAATCGGCGTCTGATTGAGATTACATTTTTAAAGTGTGGTGTACCGAATAGTGTGTATCAATTTTGCTTCAAATCGTTTTCCATAAATTTGTCCCTTGATACGCAGACTCTAAATCTGCCCGAATTAAATTAAATTTATCATAGGTTGTAGAAAGACATGAGCATGTTCCTCCAAGGGATCATTGACATACAATTGTAAGGATACATAAGTACATTATACCCAAGTGGTGAAGGGTATAACATAGTCGGCCAAGTTCGACTTTACTGCTTTCCTTACTGTTTGTTTTTTTTTTTTTAAAGTTGAGCATCTTCGGTTTACTATTTGCAAAGTGTGGATCAAATTGGACATTCTATTCTCTTGATATTGTATTAAAACATATTAAAATTGTGGGAGATAACAGCAGGAGTGAATTGATATTATAAAATTAAATTTCAGCAAAATGTTGAGAATTTTGGGTGACTTGATTTACGATCGTCAGGACCATCTGCTATGCAAAATTTAAACCTAATTTTTTTCATATATTTTTTGAACTACTATAGATATTTAAATGAAATTGTGTTCCAAACAAAATATTAGATAGGGGAAAAAGAAATCCATTATTCCAAATATGCACCGTTTTATTGTATGATTGGTTGCCATTTTAAAGGTAATTTCATAATGCCTCTCTCATAGAAGTCCTGCTCTCTATTTGCAAAAAAACTCTAGTAGTCGATTTTTACAATCCACCCAAGATACCAATTTTTTATCATTAAAAAATTTAGCAATGCATGAAAAATATCATAATCCCTTGGTGCCCTTGGTGGTCCGGACTGTATGGCGGATGCTTTTAAACTTCCCAAACAAACACTTTTGGCCAATTCTGGCCGTTTCTGGTTAATTGCTATCTTCAGACGGTCCTGTTGTTGGCAGTAGAGATCAGAATTAAGCGTTTGGCCATATGGTAGCAACTCATAATAAATAATCCCCTTCCAGTTCCACCAAATGCAGAGCAGAACCTTCCTGGCCGTTAGTCCTGATTTGGCTACCGTTTGAGATGCTTCGCCGCTCTTTGACCACGATCGTTTTGCACAGGGTTATCGTATGTGATCCATTTCTCATTTCTAGTCACCATCCGTTTAATAAATGGGTCTATTTCATTCCGTTTGGCCAAGGCTTCGCAGATGGAAATTCGATCCATCCTATTTTTTCTATTAGTTAGTGTGCCACCCAAACATCGAGCTTCCTTTTGAATCCAGGTTTGTGTAAATGGTTTAAAACAATTTTATAGTCAATTTTTAACTCCTGGGCGATGCTACGACTGCTAACATGCCGGTCGATTTTTGTTCACGACAGGTTTATGAAAATAACACATCTTATTTATTTTTGCCATAACTTTTTCGTAGTGAAGATATTAAAAACAAATTGATGTCATATAAAAACCAGTGAGCGGAGCACAACTTTCATGAAAATCAAACTTTCTGTGGTTCTATATTCCGAGATTGGGCAATATTTCGCGATATTTGCACATTTTTTTAATGTTACTAATAATCACCGTAGGTTGTGTTGTGATGTTCGGCTTTTGACTCGAAAAGTACAAATAATTAAGTTTTCGGCCCACTTCATCCAAAAAATTATTATCTGATCATCACCTAACATTTTAGGCGTTGTTCTTGACCATAACTGGAACCTCATGGAACATTTTAAAGCGATCAGCGGTATATTTCCGCCCTTCCGTGTGGTAATAGGTTACTAAATAATATATGAATACGTAAACACCTGTAAATATTTAAGTGTAACCCCCGCATCCGAGTACCTATGACAATATAATTTTTATCAATTTAAAGGTCAACCACTCCTCTTGGATATACTATCAAATTCTCGGGTCTATGTCCTTCTGGAGTAAATATATACGCTATAGAATACAATTTTTTTATTTTTCAAACAAAAATCAGGGTCCATTTGACCCGTTAAATATTGACCGATCTGTATCAAAACAAGTATGCTTATTCTTTGGTCCGATCCCCTTCTGCATGTAAAAATTCTAGATGTTTGGGCCATAATGGCGGTCTCTGGAGCGACCAGAAAAACCGACAAAAATTAAGTATTTAGTCCATTTCATCCCCTAAATATTAACCGATCTTTACCAAAAACAATAGGGGTCTTCATTGGCCAAAACCCATCCTACATGCAAAATTTCGTGAAGATTGGTCCATAACTGTGGCCTGTATCGTGTTTACAAAATTATAATGAACAGACGGGCGGACACACATGTCTAGATCGAGATATGACGATCGGTATACTTAATGGTGGGTCTAGGACCAATATTTCGCGGCGTTACAAACTCTTGGGGCTGCTCAAAGCTATAATACCCTGACAACATAGTTGTGTAGGGTATAAAAATAACAGTTTTCTTGGAATTTTCAGCACCGATCAGTAATTATGAATTCAAACTGGATTAGGTTTATGTCCTTCCCACCCCTCTTTTCCACCTAACCTTACCTCTTAGAAATGTTGAAAATGGAAAATATTTTCCATTTCTGCCATGGCTGTGATCATCAGGGTTCACCGGGGCCTAATACACTAAATACTATATTTTTTAACCTCCTCAACGGTTCCGTTAAATTATCATGAAGATTCGCTTAGAAGAATCATGAAGATACGCTTAGAAAACTATTCTAATAAAAAAGAAAATCTTAAACTTTGACTGTCAGGGTAACCGCATGATGCAAATAAATGCCACTAAAACCTCGAAACCAGGGTCTACCAGAGCCCTTTCCCATCAAAAGTGAGATATGAAGTACCCAGAATAGTACTTCATGGACTTTAGTTTCATTGCCAAGTTGTTTAAAAGTCATAGGTTCCAAGGAACCTAAATCGTATTTGTTCCCTACAACAGTTTCCAATTTTTCCATATGAATACATTGTATTCGCTTTCTCCATGAATCCGTAATGTATTTCGTTTATCGCTCTCCTTGCCTTTTAACTCCTGTCAACTCAATCATCATTCACAATGTCAATAGTCGGGCGAAAAAAAAACAGAATCTCGTTTCTTGCTTGTTATGGAAAGTTTGATTATGAATGAACGATTTGCGACGTGTAATCACCATAACGTTCATGAATCACTTAGAGCACGGTTTGCCATATGCATGACAACTTATATGAGTCATTCCATATTAAAAGCATTCTGCATTCTGTTACCGATGAACTTCGAAGAAAATTGCACAGATATTTTGTCGGGAAAAAGTGAACATCCTGACAAATGTTTCAGGATCTTCAACTAAGTAATAAACAGATTTAAATTTCCATCTCACCTACACACCTTTTTGAACTATTATTCTGAAATATCCCATATCTACGCAGCAATGCGTTAAACGCTCCATTACTCATCCATGCAAGTAAGTGGTTGGTCTTACGTGGAATTGATAACAACATTGTTGCTCTTCTGTTTCTTCTTCTTCGTGTGTTCGTACGTTACCATCAACATTGTTGCCGTGATTGTTGTTGTTATTGCAACCGCGAAGCAAAGAAGAAGACATCGACACACACACACTCTGGCATACAATCATGTCCTGCGAGGACATCAACTAAAAGTCAGTCAGAAAGATTGTATCTTTGCGCTCAACAACACTTCGTGTTGATGCTGTTCCTACTGCTGCTGCGGGCGGTCTGTCTCAAATCGTTAGTAAATCAACGGATATGATATTGGTGTTATTGTCATATTGTCTTGTGGATTGATAAAAGTGATTGGTGCTGTTGCCATTAAGATGTGCGTCAAAACATCATCAACAGCTCGAAAATAACAACAACACCAAATAACCTCACAATAACATGATGGCGCCCCACCAAAAAAAAAAAAACGAAAATCAAAATAACCAGCAAGTGATGAGGTAAAGGGAGACATGAATCGATGCCACACGTAATAGAATCACTTATTTTCCCAGGTTAAAAGCATTGGTGGATGCTTATTTTTTTCTTCTTATTGTATTCGTTGGGGTTTTTCCTCCCGTTGATTTCGGAGGAAAAGTCAATTTTCTTGTTGACTTGTTGAATAGTCATTTATGCAATGCGAGGGTTGACAAATTTGTGATTATTTGTCAGATTGCTAAAAAAAATATGGTTTTTGGGGGAGAAAATAAATAGTATTTTAATATGAAATAAATTTTAAAAAGAAAACAGAATATAAAATACATCTGTCAATATTGTGATATATATTTTTTAAAGAAAATATTTTTTCATAAACAATATTTTTATCGGACAAATTATTTCCGCTAAACTTGTAGGGGAGTAAAGCTGATATTATTACCACAGATGGTTCGCCATCTATTTTGTCGGTACTATTGGGGAATAGTCGGCGTTTTCTAAATTTATAAAATTATTCATAGACTATAATTTAAAATTAGTTTTCATCTTAAATAGCGATAAGTGACATCTGATATATTTGTCAATATTGAAGACATAGCATTGTATATTTAATTTAGTCATTAATATCAGACATATGATATTATATATTGAAATCAGGATATATGACACCACAATTTCATATCAATATCTAATAGATTTCAATACAATTTTGCAGTTGGGAATTTTAAATGACAGTGGACCAGGAACTATATTTTTTATCCTGTTCTATAAATTATCCGGAAAAAATAACATGTATATGGAAAAGGGGGTGTTGACCTTAACATAGCCGGAAATATTTTTTGAGACTAATGTTAAATTCATTTTTCAAAGACAAATCTATATATCGATCTATACTAACAAAAAGTAAAGTGATTGACTGATTTACTTACTGTCTTAACAATTCATGAACGCCCAGACAAAACGGCTGAAGCTAGAATCTTGAAATTTTCGATGAAACTCACTCTACGTCCAAAGGTCTCAGATAAAGCTGGGTTTTTGGAAATTCATACTAGAACGGCACGAAAAGTAATACATATTCAACCACTTGTATTTGGCGAGCCTGTGGAACTAAACTCTTAAATTTGGAGAGATTCACTGATGGAACCTGTGGAACTATAACTCTTAAATTTGGAGAGATTCACTGATGGAGTGTAGGATAAATGTACCAATGTATTTTTTTTTTTTTTTTTTTTTTGGATATTCGAAGTTCCAAAAAAGTAATAAATTTGGTACAATTTCATAACATGTGAACGGATAGAGCTAATAACATGAAAATTTGATGCAGATCAAGCAGTAAAAGGAGAAAGATTTGGACGTGTATACTCATGTATACTATACTTAATAGTACCAAATTTGGTACAATTCGAAATTGCAGGAATATGTAGGTAGTTTTGGAAATTTGTACCTATGTGTACGAAAGGTACTAAATAGTACTATATTTGGTACAATTTGGATTTAGGTGACTACCGGTAGGACTGGAACACTAAAATTTAGAGTTTTGGTCAATGTTGGCGATTATAATTGGGGTATGTAGAAAGTTTTGGAAATTCGTACTAATGTGTATTAAATTTGGTACATTTTGGATTTGGGTAACCAATCGGGCTGGAAGCCTGAATTTGGAAAATATGATTTATTTTGGATTCTCGAGCTAGGTAGTTATGCAAATTTACAAAAAAAATAATATACAAATTATAATAATAATTTGGATTTAAATAAAATTTGGAATTAGTTTGGAAATAAGTACTACTAGAGTACAGAAGGTAATAAATGGTACCATATTAAGAATAGAGTTCGATTTATGTTGGGATCAAAATCGAAAAATGCAATCAAACCCCCTAAAAAAGAAAAAAAATTGGGCGTTGAGGACCTATATTTATAATTTTTAGTGGGGAAATTTGGGGCCCAATTAGAATCCAATGTACCAAATTTCAAAGAATTCAGTTGATGTTGCGATGTTGCCAATCTTCGAACTGGACCTGCCTGCAGACAAAATAAGATACTAAATTAAAAAATATACTAAAATTTGAATTGTGGTCGATATTTGTGTGTAGGTTGATCACCTCTTCTGGCATATGCAGTTTCTGTGAAACCAACATAATATGTTAAGAAATGTTTAAATACTGTGTGCAACAAAGTCAAATGCCATAATTTTTAAATTTTATGGAATGAAAGCAAAAAATAGCATACAATTTTAGAAAAAGTTTAGATTTGTTGGAATTGGTCACCTTTGGCACGAATTATAGCCTTTAAAGGCCAATGAAACCGTAACACGCTGCCCGAATGTTGCTCTGGTCCATTCCCGGCGAAGCACTTGCTTGAGGTGATCGACACTTTGGTATTTTTTAGTGCCAACCTTGCTTTCCAAAATACTCCAGACCCAATAGTCCAACGGATTGATATCCGGAGATTTTGGTGGTCATTGTGCGCTGGAAATGAAGCAAGGAACCTTATTTTGTAATCATTCTTGGGTTGTGCGTGCTGAATGCGATGGTGCTGAGTCCTGTTGGAATATCCAAGGTTTGCGGCCAAAATTTTGTGTGCCCAAGGGTTTAATACACCCCTCGCGTTAATATTCGGAATTTATTCTGACGCTACGGTCGATTAGTACGAGCGGAGAACGACAATCGTCTGTTATGGCGGCACACACCGTCACCATGGTCGGCGCTTGAGTTCTGGTGGCCAATCGAAGGTGCACATTTTCAGCTGACCTCCTTGGCAAGTAAACACGATCATTTTGTTTCTTTACAAATTGCTGGAAAACGAATGTTTTCTCATCGGAGAAAACCAAATTCGGCAGTTCACCACTTTCGTCCAAACGAAGCAAATCTTTAGCTATTTTGAGTCTATTTTCTTTCGGTTAGGGTATATTTTCTCTCATTTTTGGAATTTCAATGGCTTTACCACGAGCTAACTTTTCAATATATGTCGAATTGAATATTGCGAACGAACAATTTTTCTGCCACTGCGACGCGGCAATCTGAAGTTGATTGTAGTTTTTGCATCTCACCCTGCAATTCCCACAATTGCCAACGAAGTAGCATTCATATGCTAGTATACGATGTGTAATATAAATCCAAGCATCGGCAATTTCAGGATTTCCTATGTTTAAACATAGGTCCATGTTTTGACATATGAAGTTAGTTTGAAGGTTGAAACTATTTCCGACACCATAGAAAATTTGCCATCCAAAATTCCATTGCTGCAATTTAGTATTACCAGAGAATAAAATACCACCTTGCAGAACATTTTCATATCATCCCAAAAATCATCTAAAAAATATATACAACTTATGGTATTTTGAAAATGTCATTGTATTTTTTTGGTTCCTTATTGTAGAGGACATATAAAAGTTTGGCCAACATATCGCTGTTTTTACTTTAATTGGTAACATTAACCCTTAAAGGCTTCGTGCCATAGCAGTGTAAATTTCCCCCACCATAGTATGAAGGTAATTTTTCATAAAATGTTCTTTTATCTGCAGACAGTTCAAGTTTGAAGATGGGTCGGTCCACGTTTTGGCATAGCCTCCATATATATGGCTACCCCCAAGGCGAGTTTGGGCAACCGAAATGGTTGTTTTGGCATTTTGGAGCCAAATATCTCAACAAATCTCCCATACAACGGTATTCGCCAAATATCAGTATTTTGGGGGTTTTGGCTTCAAATTGGCCTTAAAATGGTATGTTGGGTTCTAATTGGATACCAAATCTTCTTCCCGCTTTAATTAATTTTCCACACCCATAATTTGGGCTTTTTATGCATCGCCACTCAATATACCTCCCCAATTATAACTTTGCATTTTCGGTATTTCCAACAATACTGGTTCCAGTTAAGAAATAGCCTCATATAACTTTGCCTTTTAAATTACGACATTTTGAAAATTTTTGACACATGCTCCATTCCATGCGTTTATAACATCGGCTATTAAACTTTGCTGAATTTTGTATTTCGTGTGGATTCTGGTTTACAACATTCGCTTTCTGCTGATATCGCAGATTTTAGTTACACTTCCGAACCTCATTCGATGTAGTATAGTTACACGTGGTGTTGGAACCTTCATTTCATCTAACTGCCAGAATACCTTTGGTGATGGGTATCAAAAGTTCGACTCGTCGTTATGATCGGTCGCATAACGACTGTTTCACTTGATCATTACTAGTTCGTAAGGTGTAGAAATCATACAGTGTAAATGTGTTTGGCAACATTTTTTTTCGATGTATTACATATAAATTTCGGCAACCTTCACACATAATATGTAAGGGTTATAAAAAAATATGAAGACTTCAGATATTTGTCATAAATATAATAATTTCTTATGGACGGACTTCAAACGTACCGAGTAGCAAATTGCATTTTATTGGCTACTCAGTATATAAAAATTGCAATACTTAGAAAATATTATTGGGTAACAAGAAAAACTGAATTTCTTTTTATGTGGTTCAATTTTACATAGATTTTGAATTCTTAATTGTATCCATAATTTTCATAAACGCACTTCGAAATAAAATAAAGGGAAACCCTTCGCAACTAACAAAAATGTGTTCCCACTTTAAGCTCAATGTTGTTTATGTATGTAGAAAATTCCAAGTACTCCCATATTGCAAAACGTTGCATTGCTAAATAAAATTTTAATATAAAATGTTGTGAAAACACCAAAACCCTAATTGATTTTATGGATATAAAAAAAAAATAAAATATATTATTAAAAATAATATAAACTTTGGTGTTTTCATAAATTTAAAATTATATTTAGCAATGTAATGCAAGAAATGATGATTACTTAATCTATTCCACCTTTATACAAAAACAAAAATAAGTAAATGAAACTACGTTAACCCAATAAAGGACCTAAGACGACAATAAGCCAACATGTATATGAATATATTACAGTATTGTGCAAAATCAAATAAAACAAACAACAAATAATGAAAGAAATTTATTTTTGGATATATACTCTAACTTTAAAAGCCAAATGTATTATTACATAGATGATTCCATGGGTCAATTATTATTAGATAACCACAGTAGTCTCCTGTTGGAGAGAAAACTTACCCCATATCAAAAACGAACGACAAATTAATCAAAAAACGTGAACGATTCATAAACCTTGAGTTAATGGACGTATCGAATTTTTATTTCTTAACAAACAGATATATGCTTTTGATAGTGGAAAGCAATATCAACCAAATGGCCACTACTAGCACTTTTACAGGACCATATCCTTGTCATGAAATTTTACATATCCAAATAGCAAAGAGGCTGTCATAAGTCATCACTATCCTTATCAAATCTATCTTTGGGGTCTAAAAACGACTCAAGACTGCTACGACATAAATTTGTCAATGCCCTTCTAGTATTTTTTGGGCAATTGGTGGTCCTGATGGTCTACTTATTGATTTACGTTAAAAAATTATCTTTAAAAAAATCCCCATCTATGGTAGACCTTGAAAAATTTGTCTTTAAAAAATTCGGGCCTGTGGTAGACCTTGAAAAATTGTCTTTAAAAAATCCACGACTGTGGTAGTCATCACTATTCTTATCAAATCTATCTTGGGGGCTAGAAACGACTCTAGATTTTACGAGGACATTATCTTTATTTTCATTCCCAAGGAAGAAGGACATTATCTTTATTTTCGTTCCCAAGGAAGAAGTTGTAAGGTGTCAAATCCCAAGGTCTCAGTGGTCACCCTCACGACATACATTTTTTAATGTCCTTTTAGTTTTTATTATGACGAATCGGTCATTTATAGTAGAGTAAATGTCTATCTGCTTGTCGATTTACCTTGAAAAATTATTTTTAAAAAAAATCCCCGCCTATGGTAGACCTTGAAAAATTGTGGTCTTTAAAAAATTCACGCCTGTGGTAGACCTTGAAAAATTGTCTTTAAAAAATTCGCGCCTATGGTAGACCTTGAAAAATTGTCTTTAAAAAATTCGCGCCTGTGGTAAACCTTGAAAAATTGTCTTTAAAAAAATCCCCGCCTGTGGTAAACCTTGAAAAATTGTCTTTAAAAAATCCACGCCTGTGGTAGCTCTTGAAAAATTGTGGTCTTTAAAAAATCCTCGCCTGTGGTAGACCTTAAAATGTCTATCTGCTCATCGATTTACTCTGTAGATCTAAATCTACTCTTCTAGTTCTGCAATTATCGCCAGCATCTCAATTTAGAATAATATCCAAAAATAAATCTCCCCTTAAATGTTCCCCTTCTTGTAGTTTATATTTCGTTTAAATTATTTTTTTACATTTCTTTGTAGTTGTGTTAATTTTTTCTTTGTCCATTTAATTTTGTT
Organism: Musca vetustissima; assembly: GCF_032173495.1. Classification (NCBI taxonomy): domain Eukaryota; kingdom Metazoa; phylum Arthropoda; class Insecta; order Diptera; family Muscidae; genus Musca; species Musca vetustissima. Next base: position 4,210 of record NW_026878094.1, on the reverse strand, counting down.
CTCTGTAGTTTTGCACAACACTGTTCTAGAAATATGAAAATGTATTCATACGCACGCACGCACCCATCCAACATTGGTAATTTTATTTATGACACCTATGTTCATCTTCATGTGTGTGCGTGCGTGTAATACACCAAAGTATTTCTTCTTCGTGCACCCAAGTAAAATGTGTTCTAATATCCTTCTCTACATATATATATCCATATACATACATATTGACATGTATACACATGAATGCATAAATTCATACATAATTTATTATTATGTATACATGCAAGAAAAAAAAACATTGATATTTACATACACAGGCACAACACTCACACATCTGTCTATCTATCTACCCATATTACATTATGCTTGTACTTGTGCGTGTGTATGTAAAATGGAAAATGTTTAAAAACAAGAAAACATTACTTAAACTTACAGACAAGGTGACGATGGTAGTGTTGGCCCCGTTGGTCCTGTTGGCGACACACGAATGCATGAAGCCATATCACACACCTGTCTAAGTTCATCAGCTGAATATGAATTGGCTTTAATATTGAAAGAGTTAAGATGGATAACTGATCAGGTAAGCATACATTTACAGAGTACTGCCACAACGAAAAAACAAAAACACAGAGATTGTTAACTCACTGTGACATACATACATATACAACAAAGTTAAAGTGAGAAACAAACAAAAAAAAGTGAAAATTAAAAAAAGAGGACAATATCTCATTGACATTGTTTGGAAAAATGAGAAAACAAACACTGAAATGAAAAGTAAAAGTGTAGTAGTGATATTACAGGGTGACTCGAATGTATGGATACAATAAAATAAAAAATGGGTTGACTTTTTAAAATAACAATTCATAAATCAAAATAATGATAATTATTATTATTTCAATTTAATATAAGGATAAATATTAATTCTTTATGAAAAAAAATATATTTAAATAATTAATATTTAATATATTTAATATTTTTTTCTCCTAAACTTATGGACATATAGTAATATAAACTTAATTTTTATTTATTATTTTATATATAAATATATTAAAATCTTTTCAACTTTCAAATCTTCTTAATTAATTAATGACAATTAAATATTCATATTTCATTTCATTAAAATAAAAATAAATACATATATATTTATAATATTAATAAGAATGTCAAACACATAAAAATACATTTTTTAAACCCTTATTAACCATTATCTTTAATATATATTTAAAATATCCAATGATAAGCGTTGAAAATAAATAGTCTTTAAGGATCTAAGCCTGGGAAAGTCATTGGAAAATATTCTTTACAAAATCCCAAACCTGTGGTAGGCTTTGAAAAATATTCATTAAATATTTAAAGCCTTTAAAAGTCCCAACCCTTTGTTATACTATAATTTTTTTTATATCTCAACTATAGGTGATAGGGCCTTGAAAATATATTTTGTTAAACAATCCCAAACCAGTGATAGGCCTTGATCTTTTTTTTTTTGAAAATCCTAAGCCTGTGACTTTAATTTATTTGTTTTAAATAAAATTCCAATTCCAAGCTTGAACGATATTTTTCACATGCATATTATAAGCCTTGAAAAATACATATTTAAAACCAATGAGCGGAGCAGTATAGCCGGACGGGGCCGACCATACGATACCCTACACAACTACCACGGAACTCAACTTTTCTGCGGATGTTTATTCCGAGCCTGGGCAATATTTAGTGGAGGAAAACAGCACCTCTTCTTCACACTGACTATTTTCCGAATATTACGAGTATTCAGTACAGCTATTGTCCAGATTCCCTTCACTGTGGGTTGTGTTGTGATGTTCGGCTTTCATTTGTGGTCTTTAGATCGACCCGAAAATAACACAAAAAATTATTATCTGATCATCACCAAATATTATAGGCGTTGTCCTTGACCATAATTGGAATCTCATGGAGCATTTCAAAGCGATCAGCGTTATAGTTCCGCTCTCTAGAGTGATAATGGGTGTAACTCCCACATCCGAGCACATACAACAATATAATTGGCATTTATTTAAAGGTCAACCACTCCTCTTGGATATAATATCAACTTCTCGGGTCTATGTCCTTCAGGGGTAAATATATACACTATAGAATACAAATTTTGTCATTTTTCACACAAAAGTCAGGGTCCATTTAACCCGCTAAATATTAACCGATCTTTATCTTTATTCTTTGGCCCGATCCCCTTCTCCATGCAAAATTTCACGATGTTCGGGCCATTATTTATAATGGACAGACGGACGGACGGACACACATGTCTATATCGACTCAGCTAGTCGAGATATGACGATCGGTATACTTAAAGGTGGGTCTAGGACCAATATTTCGCGGCGTTAAAAACTTTTAGGGCTGCACAAAGCTATAATACCCTGACAACATAGTTGTGTAGGGTATAAAAATTCCCAAGCCTACAAAATTCCAAACATGTGATAGGCTTTGAACAAACTGCCGACAGAAAATTCCCAAAATTAATTAATCTTTAACAAATCCACGCCTTAGATAGTTCTTGAAAAAATCCACCCTTAGATAGTCTATGAAAAAAATAATCATTAAAAAATCCCATGCCTGTGATAGCCCTTGAAAAAATTAGTCTAAAAAATCACAAGCCTGTGGTAGGCCTTAAAAAATCCCAAGTCTGTGATAGGGCTAGGAAAAAAACGAATCTTATAAAAAGCCCAAGTCTGTGATAAGCCTTGAAAAATTAATTTAAAAAAAAATCCCAAGCCTTGAAAAAATTAATCATAAAATCCCAAGCCTATGGTAGGCCTTGAAAAAATTAAATTAATTAATAGTACTTACATACTTAGCTGGCTTGTGACAGAATGGTTGTTCCATAAGCCGAACTTAAAAAAGTTTTCCAGGCGTGTCGGTCTTGTGCGCATCTCATCTAATTTGAAAAACCATTTTCCGAGATGATGTCTTCTAATTGATCTTTCCATGGGATTTGTGGCCTTCCCCTTCGGCGTGAACCATCACTTGGCTCGCTTTTATATGCCTTTTGAGCTGGGGCATCTTCATCCATTTTCACAAGATGGCCTAACCAACGTAGTCGCTGCAGCTCAGGGATGGTCCGTGTGACGAATTTTTAGGCTTTCGACTGTCAAAAAGGTGTAAACGTCGAAAACGTCATATACCTGTATAAAATGTAATAAATGTAGTAAACGTCATTTATTTGAATATTATTACCATATACAGTTATTTTCATGAATATATATTATTTTTACATATATCTGACTATTCCTTACTATAACTGATAAAAAAATTCTTAAAATTTTGAAAAAAAAATAAAAAAAAATGTATACGGATTTAAGTAAAGCATACGTAATTTCCAAATTGATTAAGGGAAATAGCTATTTTGTCAAGAACCTAATGGTTTTGGTTAGGTTTCCGACGTTTCTGACGTATGTATTATACGTCGGAAATGTATGTAATTTACGTCACTGTTTCTGACGGACCATCTCTGCTGCAGCTCGATCCGTCTGACTATGTCGATGTTCGAGAATAGATGGTATAACTAATGTTTCATTCGATGGGGATGTTCACCACCGACGCAGATCGGTCCATAGATCTTTCGGAGAATTTTTCCCTCAAACACTCCAAGAGCTGCTTTATCTGCTGGCGCAAGTACCCATGCTTCAGATCCATACAACAGCACGGTTAATATCAGCGTCTTGTAGAGTGTGCATTGGGTCTGGTGAGAGTGGCCTTGTTTCTAAACTGCTTACGTATCATTTGTTGACCATCACTACCCTTCTCCGAATTTCATTCGTTTTATTTATGGCGGTACCAAGGTATATAAAATCTTTGACTACCTCGAAGCTGTAGTTTTCAAGTTCCACTGTTGGTCCGAGTCTACTGGACGTCTTGCGCGTTGATACCATCAACTTGGTCTTTTCGTCATTTACAGCCAGTTGCACTTTGGCAGACTCCTTCTCAATTCGTTCAATGGTGGCTGTTACCGCTCGCAATGTTCGACGCATTATATCGATGTCTTCGGCGTTTGCGATTAACTTATGCTGTACAGAGTGCCATTTCTGTTCACATTTGCATCTCCTATGACCTTTTCCACCAGGATGTTAAACAGATCGCACGACAAACTGTCACCTCGCCTAAATCCTCGTTCGGTATTGAAGGATCCGAGAGGTCCTTTCCGACATTAACTGCTGACCTCGTGACAGTTAAATTTATTCGGCATAGCCTT
>NW_026878093.1:0-23589 GCF_032173495.1 Musca vetustissima | reverse complement strand
ACAACCTGCGCAGATTCGCAGATCGTGGTCCTTTATACGTTTGCGGGGGTCGTCAACATTAGGTGGGTTTGGTTTTCTTTTTCATAGTTTTATAGTTCTTATGGGTGAACTCGCGGCACATATTAGCTCACTATTTCATCGGGTGATGAAAATAGCTACCCCAGAGACACCACTGGGAAGTTAATGTCCACAATTGAGATGAAAGAGGGACCAAGATAAGCCTGGACTTCGTCATGTTAAAGCCAGTCAGTGACGTTGCTTGGTATCTATCTACGCCAGATAGATTTAGATATAGCTCCCATATATATTTTCGTCCGATTTAAGGTAAAAGGGACACTAAAGTCCCTATATATCTTTCGATTTGCACGAAATTCGGCACAGAGTACTGAATTAGGTTCACAATGATGTGTGCCAAGTTTCGAGAAAATCGGTTCAGATTTAGATATAGCTCCCATATATAATTTCTTCCGATTTAAGGTAAATGGTGCACCAAAGTCCTTATATATTCGATTTGAATGAAAATTGGCATAGAGTATTGAATTAGGTGCATAATGACGTGTTCTAAGTTTCGAGAAAATCGGTTCAGATTTAGATATAGCTCCCATATATAGTTTCGTCCGATTAAAGTAAATGGGGCACCGAAGTCCCTATATATAGATTTCGATTTGCACGAAATTTGTCACAGCATAATGAATTAGCTCTAGAATGATGTGTGTTAAGTTTCCTGAAAATCGGTTAAGATTTAGATATAGCTTCTATATCTGACCAAATGAAAAATTTAGTATCGGTTGCAAAATTACATGTTTATGGGTCCCATTTCATTTTACTGCACCTTTAAAAATGAGTCTGTTAGGATTTATCTGTTGAATATACCCTAAGTGGTGAAGGGTATCATATAGTCGGCCCCGTCCGACTTTACTACTTTCCTTACTGGTTTTCGTCTGATTTCATGCAAATTGTACACCAAATAGTAAGCAATTCTCAGATCGAGATACATTTTGGGCAGCGCACTCTACTGCAGCTTATCAAATTGTTGCTGAAACACGCCCAGATTTACATATAGCTACCATACATAATATTGCTCGATTTTATACAAATGGTATAACAGAGAACTTAAGTCTGCCTGATTGACATGCAATTTTTCATAGGTTTCAGAATGGCACGGGTTTGTTTTAAATTAGATCAATTAGATATGTAGTTCACATATTTAATCTCGTCCGATTCAAATTCAATGGTTCTCCGATGCTATGAGCATCTTTTGTATGTACCCAAAGTGGTACAGGGTATCAAATAGTCGGCCCGTCCGACTTTTGAACTTTACTTGAACTTTATTTCTTTACAAAAGAATACTAATTTTAGATGTTTAGACAGACATTTTAAAGGTCATAAAAGAGCCGGAACGTGTGGATTCCGAAAGGGCACTCCAGATAATACCATTCTGCTATATATGGTGCCATAATTTATCTGTGCCCTATATAATGTAGAAATGGGAATACAGTGGTGTATCGACTTCAGTAACTTCTGCAGAAAAGTTGCGGTGTTTCCTTCTTTTCGGTATAGAGTTCGAATAGGAGGACTCGACACACTATTGGAAGGGCACAAAATAGGAAAAAGGAAACACTATAGTGAAAAATTTGTATTCTTATACTCATGTAGTAGTAGCTGGAAACTTTTTATCGGCCATATTAAATGATAATTTCATTGAATAGCTTTGACAAATTGTTTATGGCTGACTCACAACAGCCATAAACACATTTGTCAAAAACAAAAATACATTTCGCCCTCTAAATGACAGTTCCCACAATTAAAGTGAATATCCATCAAATGTTGTGTTTATTGACATTAAACATATCGTTTCAAACAACACTTTTACTTTCAACATTCATTTTCGTTTTCAATTTGAAAATTTCGAACATTAAAAACATAACAACGACGACAATGTCAATTTCAAATGGGGTAATTCGGTGAATTGTTTAATTGTCACTCATGCTCATGTACATAAAACCAGTGCAGAAATTGAGGTATTTTCGGTTTTCCATTATAACTATAAGGTGAGAAAAAAAACCGAAAACACAGGTTCATATAACCAACCTGCGACTAACTACTCAATTACAATTCGAAATCATGATGTTGTTTTTGTTGGGGTTATGAAATATATTTTTTTCAACAGGTTTCGTTTCTTTTTATGCGACATAAAAAAATATACCGAAAGATATGTTTCAGAGCATTTGGGAATTGTTATATTGCCCTAATGTTTTCATCAGATTTTTTGTTTGGGTTTTATTCCCAGCGAAAAATGCAAATTTTGCTCCGTTTTTTTCTTCGTGATGAAATCGCAGGAGGAACGAAATGACAAACCGCGCCTAGCCTTTATTTCTTTAAATTGTTGTATTTTTTGTTGTTGTATATTTTCATAACAAAATTCCATTTGAATAAAATTTGTAATTGTAGAACTTTTGTCGATTTGTAGCCGTCTTTTTAGCCTCTGGAGTCATGTTCACCCACTACAAGTTGATGATGGTAGGAAAAAAAAACCGATCTTTTTACTGCCTTCCTCGGATCTAAACAAAAAACTCTGCCATGAAAACAATGCACTAAAAATAGGTTGTACGTGAAACGTAACATTTTGACTGTTGCATTCACCCATAGTCGTCAGACGTCGCCCAACATGAGACATAAATTTGACCTCATGCAATCATAACAACAACAACAGCACAAACAAAAAAACGATTGTTGCCTTTGCTGACTTTGTAGGCAACCAGTCAGCCATACTGCGACCCAGCCACTCACTCATTCACTCACTTAACATCGATGGCTATTGAGTGGCGGCGTTGTCCCCATTAACCGATATTGGCGGCTGTGGCGTCGGTTGCAGGCTTATGACACCAACCATGACATACATCATTGGGCGGCTGTCGGTTACTTCGTTGGAATTTAAATTGATCGGTGATGTAAAAATTCTGAAAATTGTGTAAGCAATTCGGAGCCAAGAGGCCCTGTTCAGGATAATTTTTTCAACAACTTTCAAGGATTTTCAAGGATTGCCACAGCCATAGGCGTGGATTTTTAAAGAACATTTTTTCAATGATTTTTTAAAGACTATTTATCATTATCACCGACATAGGCGTGGATTTTTTAAAGACTATTTTTGTAAGGATAATCACAGGCGTGGATTTTTTAAAGACTATTTTTTCAAGGATTATCACCGACAAAGGCGTGGGTTTTTTAAAGACTATTTTTTCAAGGATTATCACAGGCGTGGATTTTTTAAAGACTATTTTTTCAAGGATTATCACAGGCGTGGATTTTTTAAAGACTATTTTTTCAAGGATTATCACAGGCGTGGATTTTTTAAAGACTATTTTTTCAAGGATTATCACAGGCGTGGATTTTTTAAAGACTATTTTTTCAAGGATTATCACAGGCGTGGATTTTTTAAAGACTATTTTTTCAAGGATTATCACAGGCGTGGATTTTTTAAAGACTATTTTTTCAAGGATTATCACAGGCGTGGATTTTTTAAAGACTATTTTTTCAAGGATTATCACAGGCGTGGATTTTTTAAAGACTATTTTTTCAAGGATTATCACAGGCGTGGATTTTTTAAAGACTATTTTTTCAAAGATTATCACAGGCGTGGATTTTTTAAAGACTATTTTTTCAAAGATTATCACAGGCGTGGATTTTTTAAAGACTATTTTTTCAAAGATTATCACAGGCGTGGATTTTTTAAAGACTATTTTTTCAAGGATTATCACAGGCGTGGATTTTTTAAAGACTATTTTTTCAAGGATTATCACAGGCGTGGATTTTTTAAAGACTATTTTTTCAAGGATTATCACAGGCGTGGATTTTTTAAAGACTATTTTTTCAAGGATTATCACAGGCGTGGATTTTTTAAAGACTATTTTTTCAAGGATTATTACAGGCGTGGATTTTTTAAAGACTATTTTTTCAAGGATTATCACAGGCGTGGATTTTTTAAAGACTATTTTTTCAAGGATTATCACAGGCGTGGATTTTTTAAAGACTATTTTTTCAAGGATTATCACAGGCGTGGATTTTTTAAAGACTATTTTTTCAAGGATTATCACAGGCGTGGATTTTTTAAAGACTATTTTTTCAAGGATTATCACAGGCGTGGATTTTTTAAAGACTATTTTTTCAAGGATTATCACAGGCGTGGATTTTTTAAAGACTATTTTTTCAAGGATTATCACAGGCGTGGATTTTTTAAAGACAATTTTTTCAAGGATTATCACAGGCGTGGATTTTTTAAAGACTATTTTTTCAAGGATTATCACAGGCGTGGATTTTTTAAAGACTATTTTTTCAAGGATTATCACAGGCGTGGATTTTTTAAAGACTATTTTTTCAAGGATTATCACAGGCGTGGATTTTTTAAAGACTATTTTTTCAAGGATTATCACAGGCGTGGATTTTTTAAAGACTATTTTTTCAAGGATTATCACAGGCGTGGATTTTTTAAAGACTATTTTTTCAAGGATTATCACAGGCGTGGATTTTTTAAAGACTATTTTTTCAAGGATTGTCACAGGCGTGGATTTTTTAAAGACTATTTTTTCAAGGATTATCACCGACATAGGCTTGAATTTTTTAAAGACTATTTTTTCAAGGATTATCACCGACATAGGCGTGGATTTTTTAAAGACCATTTTTTCAAGGATTATCACCGACATAGGCGTGGATTTTTTAAAGACTATTTTTTCAAGGATTATCACCGACATAGGCGTGGATTTTTTAAAGACTATTTTTCCAAGGATTATCACCGACATAGGCGTGGATTTTTTAAAGACTATTTTTTCAACCATTATCACCGACATAGGCGTGGATTTTTTAAAGACTATTTTTCCAAGGATTATCACCGACATAGGCGTGGATTTTTTAAAGACTATTTTTTCAACCATTATCACCGACATAGGCGTGGATTTTTTAAAGACTATTTTTCCAAGGATTATCACCGACATAGGCGTGGATTTTTTAAAGACTATTTTTGCAAGGATTATCACCGGCATAGGCGTGGATTTTTTAAAGACTATTTTTTCAAGGATTATCACCGACATAGGCGTGGATTTTTTAAAGACTATTTTTGCAAGGATTATCACCGGCATAGGCGTGGATTTTTTAAAGACTATTTTTTCAAGGATTATCACCGACATAGGCGTGGATTTTTTAAGGACTATTTTTGCAAGGATTATCACCGGCATAGGCGTGGATTTTTTAAAGACGACTTTTTTCAAGGATTATCACCGACATAGGCGTGGATTATTTAAAGACTATTTTTTCAAGGATTATCACCGACATAGGCGTGGATTTTTTAAAGACTATTTTTTCAACCATTATCACCGACATAGGCGTGGATTTTTTAAAGACTATTTTTTCAACCATTATCACCGACATAGGCGTGGATTTTTTAAAGACTATTTTTCCAAGGTTTATCACCGACATAGGCGTGGATTTTTTAAAGACTGTTTTTTCAAGGATTATCACCGACATGGATTTTTTAAAGACTATTTTTCAAAGGATTATCACCGACATAGGCGTGGATTTTTTAAAGACTATTTTTGCAAGGATTATCACTGACATAGGCGTGGATTTTTTAAAGACTATTTTTGCAAGGATTATCACCGACATAGGCGTGGATTTTTTAAAGACTATTTTTTCAAGGATTATCACCGACATAGGCGTGGATTTTTTAAAGACTATTTTTTCAAGGATTATCACCGACATAGTCGTGGATTTTTTAAAGACTATCTTTTCAAGGATTATCACCGACATAGGCGTGGATTTTTTAAAGACTATTTTTTCAAGGATTATCACCGACATAGGCGAGGATTTTTTAAAGACTATTTTTTCAAGGATTATCACCGACATAGGCGAGGATTTTTTAAAGACTATTTTTTCAAGGATTATCACCGACATAGGCGTGGATTTTTTAAAGACTATTTTTTCAAGGATTATCACCGACATAGGCGTGGATTTTTTAAAGACTATTTTTTCAAGGATTATCACCGACATAGTCATGGATTTTTTAAAGACTATCTTTTCAAGGATTATCACCGACATAGGCGTGGATTTTTTAAAGACTATTTTTTCAAGGATTATCACCGACATAGGCGTGGATTTTTTAAAGACTATTTTTTCAAGGATTATCACCGACATAGGCGTGGATTTTTTAAAGACCATTTTTTCAAGGATTATCACCGACATAGGCTTGAATTTTTTAAAGACTATTTTTTTAAGGATTATCACCGAGATAGGCGTGGATTTTTTAAAGACCATTTTTTCAAGGATTATCACCGACACAGGCGTGGATTTTTTAAAGACCATTTTTTCAAGGATTATCACCGACACAGGCGTGGATTTTTTAAAGACCATTTTTCAAGGATTATCACCGACATAGGCGTGGATTTTTTAAAGACTATTTTTTCAAGGATTATCACAGCCATAGGCTATGTGTGGAGATATATAGGAGTGCGTGCCCATGTTAGTCCACTCCGTTAACCTTATATGTTCCATTAAATAAACCTTTATTCAATCATGTCGCTGTGGCTGGACACTTTTTTGTTACAACTCTGTGAACTCTAAAATTTAATGTCAGCTTTGTTGTGCGACGTAAAGCTCCATGGAAAATATTTTGTTCCAATGGAACTTTTTTTTTGTTATTTGGTATTACAACACAGGTTGTCCTAAATATTATGCATTGCGATGTTGTTGTTGGTGCTGTTATTGTTGGGTGTCTTTTTGTTTATTTGTTCAGAGTCATTCTGCCTTCCATTCTTTTTTTTCGATTTTTCTTACAAAAAGCATAGAATTTTTTGAATTGCAACATGAAGCATAATCTTGAGGCATGACTCAGTCAGTGTGTTAGCTCCATTAGCCGTAGTCCAGTAGTTGCTTTGGTATGGCTTTCAGATATCATAGCGATCGTGTATGATGTTTGTGTGTAAGTCATGTGTGTGTTTTGTGGGGGGCCACCACCGCAAATACTCCAGGGAATGTTAAAATGCATTTCAGATTTTTTATTATTGTCACACACACACACATTCAGATTCACACAACAGTGTGTTTTTGATGACTTAAAGCTGCGTTGTTGTTGGTTTTGGAGTTTTTTTCTTACCAAAATGTTGTTTAATTGTTGTAGATGAATGTTTGACAAAAAACGACAATGTTTGGTGTTCGCTTTTTTCTTTAATAAATTGTAACCAATATTTTTTTTCTCAGCGAAGGAGGTCCATATCTAATGTGTTGAAGGATTAAAGAGACCGTCTGCAGCTATGGGAATTCGGTTGACAGTTATGGATTTATGTTTTATGGTCGTTGGTAACAGCTACATATTTCCCATGAGATGATTACCAGCAGTTATTGCGGTAGATGGCTGGTGGAACAGCGATTGATGTTTTAATTTTTCATTTTTTTAAGTTTTAATCTAAACTGACGGCTAATCTAATGTTGAGGTTATAATTAATTTGTAAATTGATTTATAATCGCTTATATGGTGAGTTAAAAGAATTCCGAGTTATGTGAGTGAGTGAATGAATGAGATATTTATAGCGTAGTTAGGATATTATTTCATTCACAGACAAATATGGAAGTTGAAGTCATTACATGTGCCTTTAGTAAATCCCATATACAGATGTCCTTCTAAAGGTATTTTGTACATTGGCTACCCTATGATGATTTTCTATTGTTCTACGTAGTGGGAAGAATGAAGCTCTTCTAAAGGACCTTGGTGGACATTGGTCTACAAAAAAGACACAGCTTAAGGACACACCAATTATAAGACTTTCATAAATATACGACAAATAATATTTTTGGTGGTGAACGGTGTCTGTAGTCCAAGTGTATCTAGGGTTTCCTCGGGTTTCGGTATATCTTTTAGGGAAATGAGTCCTTCTACATAAAACAACACCACTTTGGATATATACAAAATATGCTGCCAAGATGTTTATTGTTACAAACGTAGCCTATTTGAAGGACCATTGAGATGAAGATGAAAGAAATTAAATATGTGATATGTATCTATAGGTGAACCGACTTCTATCAATCCATACACTTATCATAAAGCAATTTCGTCACAATTTCATTCATATTGGTATGTCTTTTTGTTGTTAATGTACTATTTGTATGAATCAGACGAAATATGTAAATCCGGACTCATTTGAAAATATGGACCAATTTTATAAAATGTCGGTAAAAATAATTCTCAGTTTGGGAAATATCTCCAATAAGGACAAGATAGCTTCGAAGAGTCTTTTTCAGGATATGCTACTTGAAAAAGGTGTTCAACTCCCTCAACATATCGAATAATGAGCAGCATTTTATGGGGGCTATTTTTATGAAACGCGTGCCCAAACATTCGTAAAATTCCAAAATATAGGACGTAGCGTTAAATGGGTGTTAACCTAAAAATGGGACTAATATTGATAATTTTAGTGGGTAAATTTTCTACCCCGTGAAAACCGAAAATTATTCTACATTCTATCAGAAATTGGTATTTCTTTTTACCATTATTATTCGACCAAATGCTTAAGTAAAATGTTTACAAAGAGAACTCCATTTTGTTTTGTGTTTTGTCAAAATCGCTTAAGGGGACCCCCCATTCTCGGGGTCAAATTTTTTTAATTCGAATCTATACTAATTCAAGAATGTCCCTACAAAATTTTAAGTGAAAATCTCAAGAAATCTTGAAGATATAGCCGATTTATTGTGTCAGCATCAAGTGACGGCTGATGGGCTTCTCAAACTTTAAACGCGTTTTTCTCTTTTGCGAATGGCGGGCACTACAACTCAAAAACTAATAACCCAATCGGTTCCGGTTCCCTTAAATGTTTTACTAGTTTTGTGGGTTGAGGAACGATTTTCGAGTAAAAAGTTGCAAGACATGTAAAATTAATAAATGCTTGCAGTTTCTTGTCAAATTAATCCTCATAGAGAAGGTTAACCGGAAAAAAGTTTTAATGTAAATGCCGTTTATGTCTATTACTGAGGGTAGATGTTCTTCAAAGTTTGTCGGCCTTCTTCTCCGAGGTATGTATTCATAATATTATGTGTCTGACCTATTTAAGGTATATTATATGCCACCTCGCGTTGGATGGTGCAAAAAGTTTGGCCCGTCATAATTAAATGTAGTTTTTACTTCTTCGATCTAAAACAACAGACATGGTAATTAGAAACGTTGATTCGCATCACTAGATATAATACGGTAATAATTAGTAAAATATTATATCTTAGTCAAGCCTTGCATTCCATCCCTTGAAAAATAAAACGTTTGTAACAAACAACGTCATGATGAGGATAACCTTCACCACTTTGGGTACATACAAGAGATGTAAATATATATAATATCCTGTAGATAGAACAGTCATAGAATCTTTGGAGGAAAACTGAGATGGAATCGGGCGAAAATAAATGTGCTATATAGATAGATATTTGAACCAATTGAAAAACTCCATACACTACCATTCTGAAATCAATGAAAAGTTGCATTTCAAACGGGCAGACTTGGATTCATTGGTGTACTATTTGTAATCTGACAAATTTCGTGTTAATCGAACAAACATAGGCCCTTCGGTGCACCATTTACATAAAATCGAACGAAAAAATATATATAAGACCTATATCGAAATCTAAACCGATTTCAACAAACCTTATCACATATAATTTTTTCCTCAATTGCATTCGCTATGTAAAATTTTGCTCAATAGGACAAATATTGGGAGTTTTGACGAAACTCTATATGGGAGCTATATCTAAATCTGGACCGATTTTAACCAAACTTCGCAGACATCAGTATTGGCCTAATTTAGTACTTTGTGCACAATTTTGTCCCAAACGGACAAATCATTTACAAAAAATCGGACGAAACTATATATGGTAGCTATATCTAAATTTGAACCGACCTAATTCAGTACTCTGTGCAAAATGTTGTCTTAATCGGACAAATATTGGGAGTTTGGTGCATCATTCATATAAAATTGGACGAAACTATATATGGGAGCTATATCTAAATCTGAACCGATTCCATCAAAACTTCGAATATATAAGTATGGACCTGATTCAGTACGCTGTGGAAAATTATGTCCCAATCGGATAAATATTGGGAGTTTGGTGCATCATTTATATAAAATCGGACGAAACTATATATGGGAGCTATATCTAAATCCTAACCGATTCTAACAAAACTTCGTAGACATCAGTCTGGACCTAATTCAGTACTCTGTGCAAAATTTTGTCCCAATCTGACAAATATTGGGAATTTGGTGCATCATTCACATAAAATCGGACGAAACTATATATGAAAGCTATATCTAAATCTGTACCGATTCCATCAAAACTTCGCTGTGGAAAATTATGTCCCAATCGGATAAATATTGGGGGTTTTGGTGCATCATTTATATAAAATCGGACGAAACTATATATGGGAGCTATATCTAAATCCTAACCGATTCTAACAAAACTTCTCAGACATCAGTCTGGACCTAATTCAGTACTCTGTGCAGAATTTTGTCCCAATCTGACTAATATTGGGAGTTTGGTGCATCATTCACATAAAATCCGATGAAACTATATATGGGAGCTATATCTAAATATGAACCGATTATAACAAAACTTCGCAGACATCAGCCTTGACGTAATTCAGTATTCTGTGCAGAATTTTGTCCCAATCTGACAAATATTGGGAATTTGGTGCATCATTCACATAAAATCGGACGAAACTATATATGGGAGCTATATCTAAATCTGTACCGATTCCATCAAAACTTCGCTGTGGAAAATTATGTCCCAATCGGATAAATATTGGGAGTTTGGTGCATCATTTATATAAAATCGGACGAAACTATATATGGGAGCTATATCTAAATCCTAACCGATTCTAACAAAACTTCTCAGACATCAGTCTGGACCTAATTCAATACTCTGTGCAGAATTTTGTCCCAATCTGACTAATATTGGTAGTTTGGTGCATCATTCACATAAAATCCGACGAAACTATATATGGGAGCTATATCTAAATATGAACCGATTTTAACAAAACTTCGCAGACATCAGCCTTGACGTAATTCAGTATTCTGTGCAAAAGTTTGTCCCAATCGGACCAATATTGGGAGTTTGGTGCATCATTCACATAAAATCGGACGAAACTATATATGAGAGCTATATCTAAATCTGAACCGATTCTAACAAAACTTCGCAGACATCAATCTGGACCTAATTCAGTACTCTGTGCAAAAGTTTGTCCCAATCGGACCAATATTGGGAGTTTGGTGCATCATTCACATAAAATCGGACGAAACTATATATGGGAGTTATATCTAAATCTGAACCGATTCTAACAAAACTTCGCAGACATCAATCTGGACCTAATTCAGTACTCTGTGCAGAATTTTGTCCCAATCTGACAAATATTGGGAATTTGGTGCATCATTCACATAAAATCGGACGAAACTATATATGGGAGCTATATCTAAATCTGTACCGATTCCATCAAAACTTCGCTGTGGAGAATTATGTCCCAATCGGATAAATATTGGGAGTTTGGTGCATCATTTATATAAAATCGGACGAAACTATATATGGGAGCTATATCTAAATCCTAACCGATTCTAACAAAACTTCTCAGACATCAGTCTGGACCTAATTCTGTACTCTGTGCAGAATTTTGTCCCAATCTGACTAATATTGGTAGTTTGGTGCATCATTCACATAAAATCCGACGAAACTATATATGGGAGCTATATCTAAATATGAACCGATTATAACAAAACTTCGCAGACATCAGCCTTGACGTAATTCAGTATTCTGGGCAAAATGTTGTCTCAATCGGACAAATATTGGGAGATTGGTGCGTCTTTCACAAAAAATCGGACAAACTATATATGGGAGTTATATCTAAATCTGAACCGATTTTAATAAAACTTCGAAGATATGTGAGCTATATCTAAATCTGAACCGATTTTAACAAAACTTCGCAGACAGTTTTATGCGTCATATATAAATCTGAACTGATTTTCTACAATTTCAATAGGGTTCGTCCTTGGGCCAAATAAGTGAACTGTGCCAAATTTCCTCAAAATCGGATCATAAATGTGACCTGTACTTTGTTCACAAAAATAAATGAACGGACATACGGACATGCTTAAATCGACTCAGAAAGTGATTCTCAAAGGAAACCATGAGTCTATCTCGATTCCTTTTGCCTGTTACAAACATATGCACAAAGACATAATAATCTGTACCACAGTGTGGTGAAGGTATAAAAATAGATTTTGAAATTTCCGTACCACTTAAATAATTTACATATCGACGCCTCCGAAACATAGTATGCTAAGTCGACTTAGCATGTTTTAAAGTTCTTTACGTTTTTAGATACTACGGTCCTTAATTTAAATTCACTGAAATTTTGGTAATCATCGGCCAATCCAAACCAATGTTATAAGCAAAAATGTACTTAGCAAGGCACGTACGATTAAAGAAACTTCCATACTTTGAAAGCTTCTACTGAAAAACTCACTTTTCAGACTTAGCATACTATGGTTTGGAGGCGTCGATATAGAGAATAAAAAAATTAGCTTGAAGATTCAAAAACAAGAGTGTTGTCGCTGCAGAGACCACAATTATGGCCCGAACATGGCAAATTTTTACTGTTTTCCTAAAGATCGGTCAATATTTAGCGGGTCAAATGGATCCTTACTTTTGTGTGATAAATGACAAAATTTGTATTCTATGGCGTATATATTTACTCCTGAAGGACATATACCCGAGAAGTTGATAGTATATCCAACAGGAGTGGTTAACCTTAAAATTGATACCAATTATATTTTACAATGTACTCGGATTTGGGACCTACACTTAAATATTTATAGGTGCCTACGTATTCAGATATTATTTAGTAATCCATTACCACACTAGAGGGCGGAAATATAGCGCTAATTGCTTTGAAATTTTCCATGAGGATCCAGGTAGGATAAAGCCTATAATTATCGATGATGGGATGACGTGGACCGAAAACTTAATTTTTTGGGTTTTTTCCAGTAGATCTATAGATCAGAAGCAGAACATCACAACACAACCCACTGCGAAGGACATCTGGACAAGTAATTAGAAGAGCTGTACTGATTGTTAGTAATATTCGGAAAATATGCCATGTAAGGAAGAGGTGCTGTTGATCTCTAATCAGACAAGAGGGTGCAACTATCACGAAATGTTGCCCAGGCTCGGAATAAAAATCTGCAGAAAGTTAGAGTTCCATGGTAGTTGTGTAGGGTATCGTATGGTCGGCCCCGTCCGACTATACTGCTCCGCTCACTGGTTTTTCATTTCATCTATGACTATAGGAGGAAATAGGTATCTTACGATATTTTCCAAAGTTTTCATCAAAGATTCATGATCTTTTTGGGTAATAGCACTTAATAATTTTTATTATGGAGCTAAATAATGTTTTCCATACCAAAAGTTTTTTTCATAATGTACAGGTGTAATGAAGATTGACAGTTAATCTTTTTCTTTGTACTATTTCTAGGAAGTATTTCCATTTGTCTAAAATTTCCCTGCACGTAGGACAACACATGATTGACCGACTACAATAGTTTCTTTACATACTTATTTATTCATGAAACATTCGATATGGCCCCAGTAAACTCTTTTAGTTGTGGGTTATATGGCACCTCATAAAATATGCAACTATTTCTGCAGGCTGCAAGTCAAGAAAACAACAACAAAAATATCAACAACTACAACAATGACTATTCCTTAGTGATCTGAATGTGTTTTGGACCATTTCATCCGTTATGGTCAATTGTGTGTATTATGTAACAAAATTGTAGCTGTATAGATCCAATGAACATTTCAATAAAAACACATACATACACACACACACTCACTTACTACTAACTCACATTTGCACATTGTTTCTTTGTTTTGTTGCCAAAGGAAAATACCACAGAGGAAAAATTAATCATTTAACACTCTGTTTTTGGTAACGGAATTGTCACGATTTAACTGTTTTAGAGTCTTTCTGGCAAACGAATTTAAAATTTCGGTTTATTTCTATGGCCATTGCGAATAATTTGCCTTTGGATTTGGAGTTCATTGCGTCCTTATTTTTTGGTTTTACTAGTAGTAGAGGTGGTAGGGGATAATGCGATTAATCTGGTTTTAATGCAATTTGGCATAGTTTTTCTTTCTTTGGAATTGGAAATTGGAATTAGTTGCTGTTGCAGCAGATGTGTGGGTGTTGGCAGATAGTTTATCTAGACCGGTTGCCCGGTTTAAGAGAAGCATATGATATTCGATTTAATGCTAAAAAATGACCGATGAAATATGGCATATCATTAATAATGTGCTAATTTGAGAATTGCAGCTACATTTTTGCATTTGGTCAAATTGCAATGGACTGGATAGTTTAGAACTGGATTAGATTTTAGATAAAAATAAAATTATTCACCAAATTGTGACGTAACAATTAACGCTGGGTTGTTATTTCCAAAAATCGAAAATATCCACATCTTTAAAAAAGTTTATGGTTGGAAATCTAAATCATAATCTAATGTTGACCTGTTTTCAAGGAGTATATCTATCCACATTTATATCTCAATAATTATATCCAGATCATTTCTAACTACTTGTGATCTCTTTCGTTTGTAACACTGTGACACAAAATGGAGTGCTCATAAAGAAGATCCGTTTTATACATAGAAGAGCTCCATAAATAAGTCTCGACGTATTCTTATCTAAGCGTTTGATATGCTCTTCTAAAAGAGCATTTTTATAGAAAAGTTCAAAGAGGTCTTTGTCAGAATCTTTATTTTCTTCAGCCGTAAACTAAGCCGTAACACGATATTTTTGAGAACCATATTTTGTAAACAAATGTCTGTCATAGGATTTTATACAGGGTTCTCTATGTTTGTATGTTTTCATAATCCTTTCCACTTTTACCCGATCCTCATTCAGATACTGGTATGTAGGTGAGCTGAAAACAGAGCATGTTATCTTTTTTCAAACAAGTTGAAAGTCACATTTATAGTCGAGCTGCCTTCTATTTTGGGCTCTCATGGTTGCGCCCCACTATGTCGCGAGTTCATATAAACAGCGGCCAAAAATAGAAGGAGTTATCGTAAGTTAATGAAATTTGGTACACGTGCTTATTATTGGCCTAAAAAGCAACTGACAAAAAATTAGATAGGTCGGACCAAGATTTGGTATACCTCCCATATAATGGGTCTTGAGAATGTCACCCTTTTTGGCCTATAAAATCTTCAATATTCAAACAAATTCAATGAAAATTGGCAATTTACATTTACTTATGCCTATAAAGCAACTGACCAAAAACTAGGTAGATCGGACCAAGATTTGATATACCTCCCATACAAAGGGTCTTGAAAACTTTACTATTTTGGACTATAAAATCTTTAATATTCAACTAAATTCAATGAAAATTGGCAATTTACATTTACTTATGCCTATAAAGCAACGGACCAAAAACTGGGTAGACCAGACCAATATTTGATATACCTCCCATACAAAGGGTCTTGAAAAATCCGATTTTTGGACCTATAAATTGTTTATATTCATCCAAATTCCACGAAAATTTTCATGTCTTCGTCTAAATTACATCAAATTTGGGCGAAGACAGTAATAGGTGTTGTAATTTAGTTGTTGGCCCATATTTCAGGTACCTACCATACCAAAAGTCCCTAAAAATTTAACTTTCTGTACTATAAAATCGTTATATGCAGCTAAATAAAGTATAGTAGTTTTATTTTTGTTATTTTTATTATAATATAAAAGATATTTGATATCGTTTAATAAGTAATAAATAATTTTTTTATCATTCACAACATTTTCAAAACACACATCAGATATATATATATATATATATAATATTGTCTTCCCAAATGTACGATTTAGTATCATCCACATTATAATATCGGGCCTTTACTTTATGGCTGTTTAAGGATATTACAAGGTCGGATTGTAATATAAAATACTAAATAAAATCCTTATTTAACTCGGCTTTAACAAAAGTTCGGGCTGCTACTAATTTTTTGTTGGCATGACTTGTTAGCACCTTGTGAAAGTCGCTCAAAAGGTATTGTACTGCACTTTGCGTATCCCATGCCATGAACTAATATTTTTCTGTATGAACTTTCCACAAAGGTAATTCATGTGCGACCTCTAAATTAAGATTATAAGATTATGTCTCAAATGATCTGATAAATAAGTATAATCTTCAAACTGACTGAAAATTTATTTAAAAGCTATATTTTAAAACCAATTCTCCCATATCTACCCTACGAATACCGTTTTTACGACTTAATTGCATATTTTATGTAAAATATTGTATTATTACTATGTTCTGAATCCAATTTCTCCTTCCTATTTGACCCTCAATAACTTATTTAATTGTATACATAACATATTTGACCATCCGCTTCTAACCATTTCGTGATTATGCCATATTTTTTCAAAAGCTGATCACCAAAAAAGTTAAATAACTCTTAGGACCGCAGGACTCCGCAGCTAATTTTTTTTATTCCTTAAATAACACACTTTTCACCACTCAAATAAAACAAATTAGAGCTAACCTTTTTTAAACTTTTTTTTTATGCTCCACTAATTTCAAAATTTGTTTTACAAATTTGATGAACTAAGTACTACAAGTGTGGACGACTGTATACACCATATGATATCTATATACATACAAACTGCAGCGAATTCTAGTTTTTAACATCCACAGCAACCAAAATAAACACTTTTATAATAACCGTTAAATTGAATATTCAAATATTTGAGCATCAGGAAAACATACCCATTTTTCGAAAATATGGTAAAAAAATCAGTTTATAAATAATTATCAGATTTGAACCTTTGTAGAGACAAAACTACTCGACATATCGATGTAAAATTTCATATTTATTCTAATTGGAGTATTTTCTATCAATCCTCATCAAAAAATTTGTCCTCCGTGGTACTTGGTTTTGACCATTTTTGGCCGCGGTCGTGACACTGTGCGACGTCAACAAGAGCCTTATGATGGCCGTAATTTAAAACCTCCAAAAATTGGCCAAAACACACAACTAAGAAAAAACAGCTGAGGGATACCGAACTGAGGGAGAGAGATCAGTAACCCGAAACCTATAAACTATTGCTTTGATTCAGTTTTGTGGCAATTATAACATTTATCCAGAAACATAAATTCTCAAAATAAAAAAAATGTTTGTAAATGTCATGTGGTGTTGGCGATGATGATGGTGTTAGGACATTAGTATTTGAACTGGAATATGTTTATTTTTTCTAACAAAATTCTGGACTGCGTTACAACATACCTCATTAAGACCTTAACCATATGGGTGCAGAGGTGATATATTAGTTAATAGTTGCTTAATAAATCATTTATGAAGTCCGTTTAAGAAATCAAGAACTGAATCCGTTTATGTCTCCTAGATCGTGTGATTTAACCAATGGTTGCCCGGTAGTACAAAATGGAAAAATTCGCTGTTGCAACCATAAATTTACTGTGAAAAAAATGCATTTGGTCCATTTCATCCCCTAAATATTAACCGATCTTTATGCATGGAGAAGGGGATCGGACCAAAGAATAAGCATGCCTGTTTTGATAAAGATCGGTCAATATTTAGCGGCTCAAATGGACCCTGACTTTTGTGTGAATAGTTACAAAATCTTTATTCTGGGGCATATATGGGAAATTACAAAATTCCTTTAAAATTCCATTAAAAATTTTTTGAAAAATTTTTTTGCGAGCACATTTATGATTTTTGGTACATAGGTTAAGAAAAATATGCTGATTCGAAATCTGTTCGCGTTCACAAATTCGGATGCTGCGCACAAAAGTTATAGCGGTTTTAAATCTTGTATTTCAAATATAAATTAAATGGATTTCTATTCGTTGTAATTCGCGAATTTTTTCAAAAATGCTTAAACACCATTGTTTTCCTTGCATACTAGTCAAATCACATTGAAATACGGTTTAATAGTCGCGAAAAACAAATGGAAACATGAAGATATCGGAAAATAAAATAAATTAATTTTTGAATTAAAACAAAATTTTTTTTTGAATTTTCGATTTTTTTAGTTTGGTTAAGAAGATACGGTTTTGCCTTAATCTTCTAAAATATACGACGCTTTCTTCTGCAAATTCTTTTAGATGATTGTTAAATATCGGTAGATTCATCTGATAAGAGTTTCGACGTCATTAATGGCTAAATATATTGCACTTACAATACATAAAAATGATCAATATTGAAAAGCTTGCAATTCGCGAATTAGTTGAAATCAGTTGATGCGCATGCGATTTTTGTATAAACCGAATCAATGTCTTTCAATAATTATTAAATTTTCGATGTTTAATTTAGCGGTCAAAGTGTGCCACTCGATGCACTTTACTATGGAAAAACCCTAAAAATGGCTAAAAATCACGCAAAGTGCATACAATTTTTATGCGCATCCGATTTTAGTAATCTCTTATGAAAATACGCAAAAGGACACCTATTTTAAAAGGATCGGTTAAGAACCGCGGATGTGCCTCCACAATCAATTTTGGATAAAATACGCATATTATTCGCGTATCGATGTATTTTTGACCTATTTCCACACAGATTCGCGAATTTGACAATACAAGCATAAATGCATGTAAAATTAATTCGAAGAAAACCGCGATTATTTACGCGAATTTGTCAAAATAAGTTTTTGCAGTTTTTCCCACATTCAAGGTACCTATATCCGCCGTTTTATTGGGCGGAATTGAACATGGATGGGCTCATTAGATCCGGCACGAAAAAAAACTAAAATCACGCGGGGTTCCACGGAATTTGAATGGACTTTCTTAATTCTAGACTCAAAAAATATGTTTTTTATAAAAATTTACGCACCAAATTTTCATCTTTGGCACCCAATTGCAAAGAAGCTACAGTGAGCACATTCATGAGATATACACTAAACGAAGCAGAATCACGAGTTCTACAATCCTATAATTAGTTTATTCTATTATCTGGATGCGCATCCAAATTATAAGAAAAATTCAAAAAACACCGAAAATCCGGCTTCAAAATGTCAGCATCCATTTTGGGTGGATGCAGTGATTATATCGAAAAATCATACATTAGAACCATATTGTCCATGGGGTATTCTGCAACTTAGTCACTGATCACATGTGCGTGCGTTGTGTAGTTTAGCCACAAATCGGGAACGAACACAAAAAAACTCGTTGGCTTCAACACATTTTCACCCATTTTTTTACATTACCACCATCACAGCTTCCACGCAACTTATTATTTATTACCAATATTTCAAGATTTTGACAAGAACACTTCATTTTATAGAATTGAATTTAAATTATATGCAATATGTTCATATTTCGCGAGTTATAACCTTGCAAACCTCAGCTTCAAGGAATTTAAAAGATTTTTGTAATTTCCCATATACTTGCTTTTGAAGGACATATACCCGAGAAGTTGATAGTATATCCATATGATAGTATATCCAGTACCATTAGAGGACGGAAATGTCCTACATTAAGTTCCGATTATGGTAAAGGACGACGCCTGTCGTTTTCGGTGAAGTTGAGATTTCATTCAGGGGGTGCAATGAACAGAAAACTTTAATTTTGTCAGATTTTCTAGTCGCTCTAGAGGCAATTATTATAGCAGAACATCACATATTTTACAAGGTGAAGTGGATCTGACCAAATATTTAGATCGGCTGTTTAGATGATGATCGGTCAATATTCCGAGGGTCAAATTAACAAAAACCTAAAGTGACCATTTTTTTTATTTTATGGAGTAAAAATTCACTTCAAGAAAAAAATTTTGGAAAATATGCCAGGGTTAGAAAGTAAAGTTGTTGATCTATAATCGCCAAAAAGGGTGCAAATATCACGAAATATTGGCCAGACTCAGAATATAGAACAGCAGAAAGTTTGCTTTTCGTGGTAGTTGTGTAGGGTATCATATGGTCGGCCCCGTCCGACCAGCCGTTTAGTCTGGGCGATGATCGGTCAATCACTCACTCACTTATCACTAAGTTCTTTTATATATAAAGATATCCTCTTACTATTCTATAACAAAATTCCCTACACAGCTTATAAAAGACCACCCCTCGATCTTCTCTATAAGAAGAACTTCAAGAGATATTTAATCAAAGACCTCCTTGAAGTTTTCTATAAAAAGTATGTATTAGATCTCTTCTGGATCTCTTCTATGTTTAAAACCTTCGGCTCATACATAATAATATCTTATAGCTCTTCCTTAAAAATACCCCCTCTACTTCTTCCACAAGAACAATTGCACAAGCCCATTAATAAACCAGTAAGGAAAGTAGTAAAATCGGGATGGGTATATTCTACATATCGACGCCTCCGAACCATAGTATGCTAAGTCGACTTAGCATGTTTTAAAGTTCTTTACGTTTTTAGATACTACGGTCCTTAATTTAAATTTTGGTAATCATCGGCCAATCCAAACCAATTTTATAAGCAAAAATGTACTTAGTATGACACGTAAGATTTAAGAAACTTCCATACTTTGAGAGCTTCTGCTGAAAAACTCACTTTTCAGACTTAGCATACTATTCTTCGGAGGTGTCGATATGTATCCTAACAATTTCATGTCAATGATACTTCGAGGGAACACTGCACGAATTTAAATATGTGAACTGTATCTATAAGTGAACCGATAATTCGGATCATAAATGCGACCTGTACTTTGTTTACAATATACCATGGACAGACGGACGGACATTCATAATACGACTTAGAAAATGATTCTATGCATATTCTCAAAAGGAACCATGTGTCTATCTAGTTTCCTTTTGCCTGTTACAAATATATGCACAAAGACATAATACCCTGAACCACAGTGTGGTGAAGGGTACATAAAAAGCCATAACGCCATTCTAGTCTTAATTTGAAACTTTGTGCAAATTTTCGTGTCAATCGAACACATTAGGAGTGTGGTGCACCATTTCCCTAAAATCGTGCGAAAATATACATGTGGGAGCTATATCTAAATCTGAATCGATTTCAACGAAACGAAATCAGAGATTAATTTATATTAACTCTAGTATATTGTACAAAATTGTATGGCAATCGGTCAAAATTTGGGTCTTTAGTTAAATCGGAAGAAAAGTCAAATGGAAGATATATATAAATCTGAACCTATTTTAACGAAACTTAGAACACATCACTCTGGACTTAAATCAGTACGATGTGCAAAGAAATACAGGAACTTTGGTATTCTATGTACATAAAATCAGAGTAAAATATATATGGGAGCTATATCTAAATCTGAACCGATTTATATATGTATATATATATATATATATATATGGGAGCTATATCGAAATCTAAATCAATTTTCACGAAACTTAACACGCATCATTCTAGACTTAATTCAGTACGCTGCACCAATTAAATATATATATTAAATATATATGGGAGCTATATCTAAATCTGAACCGATTTCCAGCAATTTCAATAGGGATCATCCTTGTGCTGTACCAAATTTCCACCAAATCGGATTATAAATGAGACCTGCACTTACTCCAACAGACATGAATCAGAAATGAATCTGTTACAAGCATATTCAAAAATCATAATACCATGTACCACAGTGTGGTGAAGGTATAAACTCTGGCCTCTGCAAAAAATCGTCTTAATCTGACAAACATTGGGTGAAATATTGGGTTTTCTGAAAAAATATTTTCCTCCACCAACAACCCGAAATTTTGGCATTTCTGTAGTAAAATTAATTGGAGTTATGGTAAATTTTCTGTAAATATGTGTATCACCCTGCGGCTGTAATTACTCCAAAACACTCCAAAATATAAAATGGGGGCGCACAGTGTCACGACCGCGGCCAAAAATGGTCAAAACCAAGTACCACGGAGGACAAATTTTTTGATGAGGATTGATAGAAAATACTCCAATTAGAATAAATATGAAATTTTACATCGATATGTCGAGTAGTTTTGTCTCTACAAAGGTTCAAATCTGATAATTATTTATAAACTGATTTTTTTACCATATTTTGGAAAAATGGGTGTGTTTTCCTGATGCTCAAATATTTGAATATTCAATTTAACGGTTATTATAAAAGTGTTTATTTTGGTTGCTGTGGATGTTAAAAACTAGAATTCGCTGCAGTTTGTATGTATATAGATATCATATGGTGTATACAGTCGTCCACACTTGTAGTACTTAGTTCATCAAATTTGTAAAACAAATTTTGAAATTAGTGGAGCATAAAAAAAAGTTTAAAAAAGGTTAGCTCTAATTTGTTTTATTTGAGTGGTGAAAAGTGTGTTATTTAAGGAATAAAAAAATTAGCTGCGGAGTCCTGCGGTCCTAAGAGTTATTTAACTTTTTTGGTGATAACCTTTTGAAAAAATATGGCATATTCACGAAATGGTTAGAAGCGGATGGTCAAATATGTTATGTATACAATTAAATAAGTTATTGAGGGTCAAATAGGAAGGAGAAATTGGATTCAGAACATAGTAATAATACAATATTTTACATAAAATATGCAATTAAGTCGTAAAAACGGTATTCGAAGGGTAGATATGGGAGAATTGGTTTTAAAATATAGCTTTTAAATAAATTTTCAGTCAGTTTGAAGATTATACTTATTTATCAGATCATTTGAGACATAATCTTATAATCTTAATTTAGAGGCCGCACATGAATTACCTTTGTGGAAAGTTCATACATAAAAATATTAATTCATGGCATGGGACACGCAAAGTGCAGTACAATACCTTTTGAGCGAATTTCACAAGGTGCTAACAAGTCATGCCAACAAAAAATTAGTAGCAGCCCGAACTTTTGTTAAAGCCGAGTTAAATAAGGATTTTATTTAGTATTTTATATTACAATCCGACCTTGTAATATCCTTAAACAGCCATAAAGTAAAGGTCCGATATTATAATGTGGATGATACTAAATCGTATATTTGGGAACACAATATTATATATATCTGATGTGTGTTTTGAAAATGTTGTGAATGATAAAAAAATTATTTATTAGTTATTAAACGATATCAAATATCTTTTATATTATAATAAAAATAAAACTACTATACTTTATTTAGCCGCATATAACGATTTTATAGTACAGAAAGTTAAATTTTTAGGGACTTTTGGTATGGTAGGTACCTGAAATATGGGCCAACAACTAAATTACAACACCTATTACTGTCTTCGCCCAAATTTGATGTAATTTAGACGAAGACATGAAAATTTTCGTGGAATTTGGATGAAAATAAACAATTTATAGGTCCAAAAATCGGATTTTTCAAGACCCTTTGTATGGGAGGTATATCAAATCTTGGTCCGATCTACACAGTTTTTGGTCAGTTGCTTTATAGGCATAAGTAAATGTAAATTGCCAATTTTCATTGAATTTGTTTGAATATTGAAGATTTTATAGGTCAAAAAGTGTGACATTCTCAAGACCCATTATATGGGAGGTATACCAAATCTTGGTCCGACCTATCTAATTTTTTGTCAGTTGCTTTTTAGGCTAATAATAAGCACGTGTACCAAATTTCATTA
>NW_026878092.1:0-22950 GCF_032173495.1 Musca vetustissima | reverse complement strand
CAATCTGTAGAGTATCTAGAGAAGGGGTCCAGCAACATAAAATGCCATACATATCCCTTTGATATAACAGTAATATTTAAAAAATCCTACATAAAAAATAATTGAAATTAGCAAGTATATAGAATTACTATAGAATAATTTCCGTCCATAAATTAATTGGAAGAAGTTTTTACCTAAAAATCCCTATAGAAAACATATTGAAGAACATCAATAGAAAGTTTACCGACTATTAAAGTTATTTTGACGTTATTCTGTCTATATGAATCCACGTACAAGATCTATGAAGTGACATAAATAGAATAATAGAAGGTATTCGGTCTATAGAATTCGTATAGAAGATTTTCTATCCATAAATTTTATGGGGGAACGTTTTTACCTAAAACAGTCCAAGGAACTCTCTATCTCTATAACTGAATGGCAAGTTAAATATTCTGACTGGCAATTGCGACCAAGTGATTAGTAGCATTTTGGTTAAAAGTTCGAACGACCATTTTATAGGTTCATCATTTATTTCCGCATGGTGACTACCATTATCTAAGACTTCGGAACCAACAGCTTTCGGGCGAAAGTTTTTAAACCCTCAGCCTTGTGACAAATGAGGGTATTTACACTTTGATGCGGTAAAAATGTGCCTCATCAAAATATTGGTTTTGGACCAAATCCGACCAAATTTTGAGTCGATTTACAAATGTGTGTCTGGCCGGCTGGTGCGCACGATAACGTTCGAAGAAATAATCGATTTCATCCAAACTTTGCACATATCAATCTATCTTTCAAACATAGTTCAAGTTCGAAGATGGGAAATATCGGTCCACTCCTTCTGGTATCTCCCCACAAAATTGTGCAAAAATTTATTTTATATCATGCGAACGGACTATCGAAAATGCCCCCTTTGAAACAAAATTTGCACCACCTATTATATCTACCAATTTCATATATAAGTCCGAAGATGAGATCCATTTTTCCACTTCTTCGGGTACCAACTCCCCCCAAAATTGGGCAAACATTTATTTTATAATATCATGCGAAAAATAGTCCAAGTCTTGGAGAGGACTTTATCTTGTATACCGTATTCCTCGATCACCATATCAATAGGGAAGTAAAGCGGTCTCCGAATTCGTGTTTACGTGTAATTTCTAATAGCTATAACCAGCTAAGAGCATTTAAGGCATATTAATAGAGATTTTCGGTTTGGCCGTTGTTTTTTTTTTGTTTAGGCAAGGCAATCAATCTGAAATATACCTGATCTTTTATTATAATTGATGCTAGGAAAAAATAATTTTTATTTTGAACCTTTTTTTCTTATACTTAGATTAACCTGCAACCTAAGTTAGTTAGGAAAATCTATGTGAAATTCTGAACAAATCTTACAAATTAACGGTTCAATAATATTGAGGAAATTATGAAAACACCTCCTGTTTATCATCTTCATCATTTTGTCCCTCCTTTACATTGAAGCTATTCGGTCCCTTTAAAATTGTCACTTGTTCTTCTTTGGTTTAATCAGATGCCATCACAGCCTAATATATGTATGTATACATATTGTACCCACTTTTTTTATAAAATTTTCCCATAAATTAATAAGCTTTTAAACAACCTATCCTATTATTTGTTTCTGTATACTCATATATCAATAGTGTTCCATTTATCGGCTACAGTATTCAAGTTTTAAACATTATACATATTTTATGTTTTTTTTTTTTCAATTCATTTGCTTATCGCCCTGAACGAAGTTGTCGCTGTGAAACCAGAGGTGGGGTCTAATTAATTGTTTTGCATTATCATTAATTAATGTTCAAAAAATTACAAACTACACCAAGGGGAGAAATAATTCTTCAATAAGCCATTCAACTGTGGGGCACAACAATTTATGACCGGTTGCAGACAAACGGCAATAAAGAAAAAACAAGTGTGTAATTAATAAAAATAACAGAGTTTACCCTACCTATATCTCTAAAACAGAAGAACAACAATTGTAGGTTTAGAACAAATATTAAACATAACGGGTAGTGGTGGTAATTTGCTTTTAAAATGTTCGGAGTCCTTTATTTTTTATTTTCTAAATCAAGGCACCCCCCTAACCTCTTCCTTTCACGATCCTGCCACGAAATACCCTGTGAATTTTTTTAGACGACATTAAGATGCTCCAATTTAAATTGCAAACGGCGTCAACAAGCATCACCAAGCACCCATCACGATTCCATTTTTTTTACCTCAACAAAATGCTACTTAACAACGTTGAATGTTGTTATCTACGTAAAATGAATGAAGCGAAGCCGAACACGACAAAAAAAAACTCTTCATCATCGACATTCACATTCACACATATATTCCCCATTTACCTACTTCAACGACATCATCATCACCGCCATCGTGTGACTGTGCGTCGGTTTGTTCAGCCAGACAGACACAATACATGACGGCCTATAACGTTCAAGATGATGACGGTGAGGATGATGACGACAAAGACACAATTGACGTGTCAAGTATGGGGATATACCATCATTGAATTGTACTTTGTCAGTTACATGCAAACGTATATATCTACACTATGTGAAGTAGAATGTCGCAGTTACGAGGGTGAGGTGGGCGAATTCGATTCTACAGCTAAAAGTTATTCTACCCGTACTGGTGTTCTGCTATAGACAGACGACTTTTAATGTTATTCATCATCTTCTGGAGATCAAAGCATGTAATCGGTCTTCAATAGGACGGAAGATCTTATGAAGGTCTTCAGTAGACAGAAGGCCTTATACAGTTCTTCTATAGATAAAATATTAGGTTGGGAAAAAGAAATCCATTCGGTCGGTCGTCAATTCGATAAAATCGGAGAAATGATCGAAGTTAACCATCATGTTAGCAGTCGTAACATCGCCCAGGAGCTAAAAATCGACCATAACCTGTTTTAAAACATTCACACAAAGCTGCCCTAAAAAGAGGCTCGGTTTTTTGGGTGCCACACCAATTAATAGGAAAAAAATAGGATGGATCGAATTTCCATCTGCGAAGCCTTGGCCAAACGGAATGAGATAGACAAATTTCTTAAACAGACGTTGACTGGAGATGAGAAATGGATCACATAGGATCACCCTGTGCGAAAACAATCGTGATCAAAGAGCGGTGAAGCACCTCAAACGATTGCCAAATTAGGACTAACGGCCAAGAAGGTTCTGCTATGCATTCGGTGGGACTGGAAGGGGATTATTTATTAAGAGTTGCTCCAATTTGGTCAAACGCTAAATGTTGATCTCAACTGTCAAAACTGGACCGTTTGATAGCAATTGACCAGAAACGGCCAGAATTGGCCAACAGGAGAGGTGTCGTGTTCCATCAGGATAACGCAAGGCCACACACATCTACAGTGACTCGCCAGAAACTTCGAGAGCCATATAGTCTGGACTTGGAACCAAACGATTATCATCTTCTTGTGGCATTGCAAAATTTTTTTATTTATAAAAAATTGGTATCCAGGGAGGATTGTAAAAATCGTTTGCTAGATTTTTTTTTTTTTGCAAATAGAGAGAAGCACTTCTATGAGAGAGGCATTATGATGTTACATTTAAAATGGCAACAAATCATACAACAAAACGGTGCATATTTGGCCCAAAGCTTGTTAAATAAAGTCCTATATAAAAATAATGGATTTATTTTTCCCTAATCTATTATATGAATACTGTTCAGAAAGTGTTGCCAATGTCGGGATTTCTGCATTTTATTAATGAAATTCATAAAACTTTAAATACTGTTTCTTGTCGGAGAGAGTAAAAAAACTTTGGAGTCGGTGTGTTTATGGTGGCCAATTTTTATGGCACTGAAATTCTTTGTCGTTTTAATTTTTCTATTTCGATTTAATCTTTTATTCTTCTCCTTATGTTATTTCTCGTCTCTTTTTATTTACTTACATGTTCATGTCCTGCGTCATTAGAACATTCGTATCGTATCAACACTTGTTTGATATATTGTTTATATCGAAATCATTTGGAAAATACATATGCGAATTTTGTAACACCTATGCAGGGGTCGGTAAGAAACAATGGAATGCAAAACTAGTTATAGTCGACGGAAAACGATACCAAAACAAAACATAGTCCTGCAATGAAAGGTGCTTTGTCTTTTTCTTGAGAGGAGTGCATTTGTTTTTGTCAAAAAAGGGAGAGAGGAAAAATGAGCGCAAATAGAGGTAAAGTAGAACGATGTAGGAAAATAGTTGTGATAATTATGAAATGTTAAATATATTTATATATTATCTGTATACATTTTTGTTCATACCACCCTCGTCAATTTCACCATCAAATAACAACCACAGAAACGGTGTGCTTAAGTGGATACCTCTAAAGCAGGTTCCAATTGTTGATTGTTTGGTTAATGATGGACTCAGTGGCGGATTGACTGGATGTGAACGAGTGTGCTTGGTCTGTTTAAATTGGTTAGAGTGTATAGGCCAACATATATACAGACATAGCGGTAGTTAACACAAATTTGACCACGAGCTGCAATGGTTTTCGGATAGGGGAGATCACATAGGACGATACTACAAAAATTTCAGCCTATAAAAGTTCTGTTTTGCGATTTCCCGTCAATGTTAGAGTGTAGGTCCTAACAAATTGTTTGCAATTTTTTTTTTTAATTTTTTATGCGATCATCCTATGTGAATCTCCCTATTCCCCGAGAGCCTATAATTGCATTGTATATTCATTCATTCAATTGCTTGCACTCCAACTGTGATAGTCATAGTCCTATGGGCTTTTATTGGTGAGGCTATGGTTAAATTTTTCATTTGTTGTTGTTGCTGCTGCTGTTGCCATTGCTGATGATGTTCACAACGATAATATTGTTGTCACAACGCTATTGCGGCTCATTCTGGTCCCTATTCACCCTGGCCATTTACGTTGGCCGTAATGATGTTGATGCCCGCAATAACACAATGACTTTAGTGAATACTACTACCAACAAAACAATACAAAACTAAATTGATATGGGTGTTTCCATAATAAACAATGGACGATGGATCAAAGATAGCCTTTAAGAGATCTACAGCAAACCATATATATTAACGAAATATATATACTACCTTTACTGTAAAAAATACAAGTCTGTGGATTCGAATGCCCTTGAACATTTTTGATCGGACTGTCCTCGAAAAAACATTCTAAAAATTATCCAATATTACACAATCATTATGTGGATCACCTCCAAGATAAAGAATGTCTATAGTGGGTCTAATCCTGTAGAAAGTATATAATGAATTTTCTATATATAATAAGCTCTTTCCTGTATAGATATCCAGATATCCTGGCTTTCTCTCTTCCTCCCTTCTACACAAAGTTTCTGTAGGTGAAAATCGGCTGATTTCCCCTAACAAATATCGATTTTCGAAATCATGCCTAAACATCGATCCACCCATATCAATAAAGCCACGAGAAGCCAGTGCGTGCGTGTATGGCTTGTTATGAGAATGACGATACAAACTGTAAGGAAAAATGCACGTTGTTCGAGTAATGTGTTCATTCTTATGGACAGACGGACAATGAAATAAACGGAGAAGAGCAAAAAACGCTATTTGTTTTTGGATGCTGACTGCCGAGCTGTGGTACTGCGTCAATAGTTGTTATTTGCAATGTTTTCTGAAACGTTCGTGATGGTGTGTTTTTTGCCCCAACTCTTCTTCGTTTCAATGTAGGATACGTGGATGTTGAACGTTTAAAAATGTGTTCAAAATGTTCAATGGAATTGTTCAAAATGTTATTACATACTTGAGCTGAAACAGAAAAAAGCAAAAATACGAAACAACAATAAAAGCAATAACATCAACATCAGAAACAGCAACAACAGCCTAGACATATTCAAGCGGAATGAGAACATGCCATAAAAATGTTTGTTCGGTTTGTGGGCCTTTTAAAGCATTCGTCCGCGTCCATACATCAATTTTTATGGTTGTGCTTAATTATTATCAGAGGAGTCTGCCCGACAGACATAAAGACAATAATGTTTGTTCGTTTGTCTGTCCGCCTGGCTGAACAAAAGTACTACGTATTGAGAATCACTTAAGGAATATGACAACGACAAGTTCATTTAAATTTATTTATGCCCACACAGTTTCGAGTACAACCAACCAACCCAACCGAACAAACAAAACGGAATGGCTTGGCATGGGCGACTGACTGACAGACATCTCGTAAATGTATGACGACCATGCATGACACAGTAGATGAAATCATTTTTAAGCCTTTTTTTAACGAGAGAGAAATGTAAATGAAAAGTGTTGTTGGCGTTGTTGTTTTTGGAGGGCTCTAAAATACAATTTGGGTTTCAAGGAATTGTTTTTAACACAAGTAATGATTTCATTTGAAAAATGAAATCACAAAACTGATTTCTCCCCAAGGAGAATTGCATACATAAGATTATCATAATTACTCAAACTTAAAACACGATATTTAGTTTTATGGAAGGGTGGTTATCGCATAAATTAAAGTGCCATAAATTGGAATGATGTGGAACAGCCATCAAAAAGAGTGAATTTACTTGGTGCCAGGCTTTGTTGAGAAAATGAATTTCATTGACAAAATATGAAAATTTATCCATAACAGATTTTCGTTAGGATTTTTAAGACAAATACTATGGTTTATCTCTGTACAAGAACTATATAAACTTTTGTAATTAAAGCGGACCTCTGGAAGACACCTTGTGTATATCGGAACAACAGCAACCCTTCAATATAAATGGCTTGTATCGATATTTGACAAGAAAATATCTTGGAGAGATGGTCTATAGGCTGCATAATATCAACTTCTCTTATTCTGATAGGCCTTAATAAATGAAACTCAAAAATTACTCAGATTGCTCTGATGGTAATTGCATCTTTTACTGTAATTATCGTTGAAAAAATTCTCTTTGAAAATTTTACTTCTATAGCTCAGATTATCCTTGAATAAATATTCTTCAGATGTCAACGGATATAGCTCAGATTATCCTTCAAAAAATGTACTTCAAAATCCTAACTTTTTCCTGGAAAGACTTTCCTTAAAAAACCACATACAACTTAGATAATCCTTAAAAATATTTTTAAAAATATATCACAGATTATCCTTGAAAATATGCTCCTTAATAATTAAAGACTATGCTCAGATTATCCTTGAAAAATAAGCTTTAAAACTTCTTAGGTTATTCTTAAAAAATTTGCTCTTTAATTACTCAGATTATCTTTGAAAAAATATGCTTTAAAATTCCTAAGATTATCCTTGAAAAAATACTCTTTAATAATTCACGCCTATAGCTCATATTATACTTGAAAAATATGTGTTAAAAATTCTTATATTATTCTTAAAAAATATTCTTTAAAAATCCATGCCTATAGCTCAGATTATCCTTGAAAAAAATTTCCTTTAAAAACCATTAGATTATCCTTGAAAAATATTCTTAAAAAAATCCACGCCTATACCGTTAAAAATCCTTGAAAAAAATATTCTATAAAAATCGTGAAATTATCCTTGGAAAATATTCTTTAAAAATCTAAGCCTACACATCCAATTATCATTAAAAAATATTCTTAAAAAATCCATGCCTATAGCTCAGATTATCCTTCAAAAAATTTCCTTTAAAACCATTAGATTATCCTTGAAAAATATTCTTAAAAAATCCACGCCTATACCTCTAATAATCCTTGAAAAAGTATTCTATAAAAATCCTCAAATTATCCTTGGAAAAATATTCTTTAAAAATTCAAGACTATATCTCTAATTATCCTTGAAAACCTTCTAAAAATATACACTTCTACAACTCCATTTATACTTAAAAAATTGAAGTCTATACCTCCAATTATCCTTGAAAACCTTCTAAAAATATACACTTCTACAATTCCATTTATACTTAAAAACATCATAAAATCCCTAGGCATAAAACCAAAAAAAAAAAAAAAACTGTAATTTATTTTCAATTCAAAACTTTGCCAATATGTTATATAAATAATGTCCATAATATAACTTCATATCTAATTACGACAAAATACTTACCTCATGCTTGGCTTCCTCATATGTTTTGCCCTCCATCAGACTCATCGTAAATAGAAATGTACTAATGGCCATTGGATCGTATCCGGCTTGCTCTGTAATCGCTTTGCAAAAAGATGATTTGATGTCAGTGCGTGGCCACATAATGGAGGCCAGGCGCATCCATGCATAAACTGTGGGACCCATGAAGAAACAGCCGAATAAACTGAATCTGTCATGTAAGGAAGACATGATGGCGGCGGGTGGAGAGTTGAAGCGAGAAAAGAAGAAGAAAAAAATAAAAACGGAATAATCGAAGCTAGTCCATTAAATTCAATACGAGTGGGATGGATAAATGAATGAATGGACGAATGGATGGATGTGTGAGTAAGACCCCAACCCACCCACTGCCAATGTTGTTGCTGCTGGTGTTTTTTCTTGTCGTTGTTGTTGTCGACTGTTTACACAGGGGTGTCAGTGCAATTAATGATTGTTTGTTCAACTTGAATGTTGGGTGTAGATTGCTTGATGGCCGTTGTCAGTCTGTATTTTTGCCTGCCTGTCTGTCTGTGGGTCGACGGTCCCAGCATGCACACCACGTTTTCTGACTGTTTCCGGTGTAATACGATGGAGTCTTATGCCACACACACTCACTCGCACATCAAGGGGCCAATGGTTAATTAAGGTGTTAATTATTGTTGATCAATGGTTGGTTCATTCGTCGATGTAGGCTGTGTATGATGATTCTTTCGCTTGTAAATTGAATGACTGTTTTTTATATTTGTGTTATATTAATGAATGCGATTCGCTGCTAAACTTACTTAAGACATTTCTTCCAGTCATATGTGCGGAATGTCCGTTTCTCTATCAGTGTTTGCTCGGCCAATGATCCACAGGGCCATAGCAATCCATAGGCAAGCATGCCACGTAATACTTTATATTTGTGTGTAAAATCGGAAAATTTTCGTAACATTAACATTATCATTTTTGTTGCTGTTGTGCGGTGGGTTTTCTATTTATTTAGAGTGGTATTTATTTAGGTTGTTTAATATAGCAGGATATATGATATTGTTCAAGCAGGGGAGTGTTCTGTTGTTAAAGTTTCTTTCTTTCTGTTTTGCGAATGATGTTGTTTAATACTGGTGCTGCAAAGTAAAAAAAAATAAACATATTAATTTATCACAATAGAGAAAAAAATATTTTGAAATACATTTTTTTAAATAAAAAACATTTCTGGGCTGTTATAGAAATCCATACATGAAATACTCTTAAAAGACCATACATTTGGCGTAGATATTCCTTCCACGCCTATATTTCAGATTATCCTCGAAAAAACTATTCTTTAAAAATCCACTTCTATATCTCAGATTATCCTTGAAAAACTATTCTTTAAAAATCCACTCCTATATCTCAGATTATCCTTGAAAAACTATTCTTTAAAAATCTACGCCTATATCTCAAATTATCCTTGAAAAACTATTCTTTAAAAATCCACGCCTATATCTCAGATTATTTTTGAAAAACTATTCTTTAAAAATCTACCCCTATATCTCAGATTATCCTTGAAAAACAATTCTTTAAAAATCCACCCCTATATCTCCGATTATCCTTGAAAAACTATTCTTTAAAAATCCACCCCTATATCTCAGATTATCCTTGAAAAACTATTCTTTAAAAATCCACGCCTACAGCTCATGTCATCCTTAAAAACAATTTTTTAAAAATCCACGCCTATATCTCCGATTATCCTTGAAAAAACTTTTTTTTAAAAATCCACGCCTATATCTCCGATTATCCTTGAAAAACTATTCTTTGAAAATCCACGCCTATATCTCAGATTATCCTTGAAAAATTATTCTCTAAAAATCCACGCCTATAGCTCAGATTATCCTGTAATAGTCTTTGAAAAAATATTCTTTAAAATATCCACGCCTGTAAAAGCCCTTGAAAAAATATTCTTTCAAAATTCCACGCCTGTACACATTTGGCGTAGATATTCCTTCCACGCCTATATCTCAGATTATCTTTGAAAAACAATTCTTTAAAAATCCACGCCTATATTTCAGATTATCCTTGAAAAACAATTCTTTAAAAATCCACGCCTATATTTCAGATTATCCTTGAAAAACAATTCTTTAAAAATCCACGCCTATATTTCAGATTATCCTTGAAAAACAATTCTTTAAAAATCCACGCCTATATTTCAGATTATCCTTGAAAAACTATTCTTTAAAAATCCACGCCTATATTTCAGATTATCCTTGAAAAACTATTCTTTAAAAATCCACGCCTACAGCTCATGTCATCCTTGAAAAAAATTTTTTTAAAAATCCACGCCTATATCTCCGATTATCCTTGAAAAACTATTCTTTAAAAATCCACGCCTATATCTCCGATTATCCTTGAAAAACTATTTTTTAAAAATCCACGCCTATATCTCCGATTATCCTTGAAAAACTATTTTTTAAAAATCCACGCCTATATCTCCGATTATCCTTGAAAAACTATTCTTTGAAAATCCACGCCTATATCTCAGATTATCCTTGAAAAACTATTTTTTAAAAATCCACGCCTATAGCTCAGGTTATCCTTGAAAAATTATTCTCTAAAAATCCACGCCTATAGCTCAGATTATCCTGTAATAGTCTTTGAAAAAATATTCTTTAAAATATCCACGCCTGTAAAAGCCCTTGAAAAAATATTCTTTCAAAATTCCACGCCTGTAATTGTCCTTCAAAAAATATTCTTTCAAAATTCCACGCCTGTAATTGTCCTTCAAAAATATTCTTTCAAAAATCCACGCTTATATCTCCAATTATCCTTGAAAAATATTCCCAAAAAAATCCACTCATGTAATAGCCCTTGAAAAAATATTCCATAACAAATCCAGGTTTGAAAATGTCTTTAACAAACCCTTCCTAGTAATAGACCTCGAAATAATATTGGTAAAACGTCCGGATCTGTTAGTCCTCTAAAATGCTCTGAGAAACCCACGCCCACAGCTCTCCTGGTAACTTGAGCGTATAGCTATAAGAATGCTTAGAACCTTGTCTTCAAAAGATCTACCCTTATAATGACTTGATCCGTTAAAAAGGAAATACAGCACTTTAAACTTCTTATAGGACTTCTTTTTAAAAGTTTATTGCGCTGGGTTCTGAGAAAATGCCCATTGGAAAAACAAAACTACCTAAACAAATTAAAACTGTAACACTTGTACTGAATTATGCATCTCATGAATATTTTAGCATTCCATACATTAAAATATCATTAACGGAATACCTCTCACCCCTTCGTCAAACATTTCGATTAGATTTAGCTGGCAGCTGTGTTTAGCTGGCAAACAAAAGGTTTTCAATGATATTTGGAAATTCTTAAATATGCTAAACATGTTTCAATTTTCATTAATGGCCTCGTAATGTTAACATCGTCGTCGTCAGTTTGTCTGTCTGCATATTTGTAATTCCCCCATTGCACTTTACCTTTCAATTTTCAAAACAGGAAAGGGGAAGGAATGTTAGACAAACGGATGAATGGTATGGTTGACTGACTGACTGAATGCATTGAATTGAAGTGTGAGTGTATGAGGAAATGATACAAGTGATTCAACCCACACAAAATTCTAAATTCACAATAAAATATTCTGTCCCGTAGCGGTACGGGAAATTTCCCACTTCTTGTTTTTCTTGATATATTCTACGGAGGCCCATTTGTATGTGTGTGGCATTGGAAGTATAGTATTTATCTTCCATTCCCTGTTGGTTTTAAATGCCATCTCTCCAAAATTTCAACAGCTGCCAAATTGCTTTAACATGAAAATTAAAGTGAAAACCAAATCCGAAAACCGATTTACAGAAAAGTAATTAAGTGAAGTACTCGTAGTGTAGTGTAGTTGTTAGTGCTCGGTGTGTCTTCTTTCGCCGCTGATGATGATGGTGTGAAGAAGAATATTCCGTCAACATGCAATTACAAAACAAACAAACAAACGAGTGGATGGCGACGACGACGAATGGCTATGTAGTGAGCTAGCCCGACCAACCAACCATCATAAACATCCTGGACGCCTTTCCCAACAATAAGAACAAATGAAAAATACAATAAAAGCGACCACCTCAGGCTAATTTCCGCCATGAAGTAATTTAAGAAGTTCAGGCAAATGATGATGGTTTGGTGAGACGACGAATGCTGAGCCATAGAAAATCCCTATGATGGTACTTGTTTTATGTTTGAAAAAAAAAAAAAATAAAAAACAATTGAAGATGTTCACAACACCCTTTTTTGCCTAGGTTTTGTTTGTGTTTTAGTTGCTGTCATTGTATTTCTGAAAATCTCAACAATCCCCTTTTCCATTGCATTGGGACAGACGGATGGGACGAATGGCAGTGATTACCAACCCAACCAACATTTGTTGGCATTTAAAATGAAATTGAAATTTCCAAATGTGTTTTTAAATGCATGAAATTACCCTGAGCAGACAAAACGAATGTTGCACCCAGTTGTCGTGGCCTTTGCCAACTTTTGTTTGGGTGTGGATTAAAAAATAAATAAATAAGAGAAAAAACTGCAGTACATGAAATATACGCCCAATATTTAGCGTTGTCGTCATAAACAGTGGGGTTAAAAAAAGAGGATTTTTTAAACATATTTTATCTCATTAAATGAAATACATTTTTTTCAAAGGCAAACTTGAAAAAATATTCTTTAAAGAATCCACGCCTGTAATAGTCCTTGAAAAAATATTCTTTAAAGAATCAACGCCTGTAATAGTCCTTGAAATAATAATCTTTAAAAAATCCACGCCTGTAATAGTCCTTAAAAAAATATTCTTTAAAAAATCCACGCCTGTAATAGTCCTTAAAAAAATATTCTTTAAAGAATCCACGCCTCTAGTAGTCCTTAAAAAAATATTCTTTAA
Organism: Musca vetustissima; assembly: GCF_032173495.1. Classification (NCBI taxonomy): domain Eukaryota; kingdom Metazoa; phylum Arthropoda; class Insecta; order Diptera; family Muscidae; genus Musca; species Musca vetustissima. The sequence continues at coordinate 10,053 of NW_026878092.1, read as the reverse complement.
AGAATCCACGCCTGTAATAGTCCTTGAAAAAATATTCTTTAAAGAATCCACGCCTGTAATAGTCCTTGAAAAATATTTTTTAAAAAATCCTTAAAAAATATTCTTTTAAGAATCCGCGCCTGTAATGGTCCTTGAAAAAACATTCTTTAAGAAATCCAATCCATTCCGAAAAAACATAAATTATAAAATCCAGGTATGAAAATCAAAAATGTAATTGAAAATTTGAAAATTTTTTAAATCCAGGATTGTAATAATTCTTGAAAGAATACTCTTTAAAATCCTCCTTAGTCCTCTAAGGACTGCTAATACTTTTGATAGGGTTTTCAGGTGTTCAATTTTTTATTATAGATTTTTTTCAATAACTATCAAAGCATGGATTTTTCAAGGACTACCATATGGTGGATTCCTTAAAGGAATTATAGGCAAAGGACTATCTGATTCCTATAAGATTTTTATAGGAATCAGAGCTTGATTTTTAAAATAAATGTTTAAGGACTCATTAATCGTAAATATTCAAAAATATTTTCTCAAGGACTATTAAGCCGTTTTTTTTAAATAAAAACTCTGTGTAAGGGTCAGATCGTGATTGTTTGAATAATATTTGTAGGACAATTTAAAAATATAAATTTTTAAGAGTTTGTGGTTTTCAATAATTTCTAAAATATTTTATTTTCAAGTACTATATCAGCAACAAAATAAGATTTTTATGGATTTCTTTCTAAAACGAATATGATTATAAGTTTGGCCTGAAATATGTATATAAACTCACCCGACTTTGTTAGGAAAATTCCCAACGTCCCCTTTATTTCCCGTGGGTGCAATTAAACCATTTATAATTGTTTTAATTGTCAACCAAAAAAAGAGGACCCCTTTTTCAATTACAAATTGGATTAAAAAACCTGACAATTGTCTCCAACCCTCTTCTCAAGGCAAACAATAATTGCGTGTCTGGATTGCAATTAATGCGCCTGCTGTTGTCGATTTTTTTCGAAACATCATCCACCAACTACCGTTTTTTTCAACTCATTGTGTGATACGTTAAAATGTTGCTGATAAGACACACGACAAATAACATTCCAAATGCCATGCATCCCAATCGACGAATGCCGTTTTTTTGTTTTTTGGAAAACCACCCATACCGTTGGCCATGCCATGCCAGCGAAGCAAACAATGGAAATCTATTGCAATGTATCCAACTTCCTTAATTATTTAAACAAGCCAATGGCAGGCACATCGACCGCGAGGCAGGCAGGCAGCGGTACTTCACGTGGAGTATCTCCGTTTTTTTGCTGTTGTTGGTGGTGTTTAGATTTCCTGGCAAAGACAACAGTCGAAAATAAACGTTACCGTCAATTGATTGCGGCGACCGTTAAACTAACGACCCATAGCCTGCCTGCCAGACAGACAACAAACCGGCAAGCCATTTGATTTGTTATGTTAGGTGTAGATTCGATTGCATTGCAACAACAGTCCAACCAACCACTTGATATAAAAGTTGATCTCTCTCCGTTGTCCCTGCATGCTGTCCACCTCCTTTCGAACCAAACCAATTGCATTGTTGCAACTTCACTAAATGGAAACATTGGGCGAGTGTTTCGTGTTGAAGATAATTTAGTAGCCACAAAATGTTGAATAGTTTTTTGCTTGTCAGTCTGTCTGTCCTTTCCTTACTGATAAACCAACCGACCTGGTACGAAAAGCAAATTTTTGTTGTATTTCTTCCTTTTTTTCTTCTTTTGTGTTTTTTTTTTTTTTTTTTTTGTAGCCAACAAACAGGAAACAGGGGTGCAACCTTGAATTTTTGTTTGTAAAAATAGTGTAATAGAGTGGGTCGAAAAAAAATTCGAAATTTTTATAGGGTTGTGTACAAAGAAGATCTTCAAGGTTCCTCTATGGACAGAAGACCGTTGAAGGGGTTCTATAGGCAGAAAACCGTTGAAAAACCGTTTAAGGTATTCTATAGACAGAAGACCTTTTAAGGTATTCTATAGACAGAAGACCTTTTAAGGTCTTCTATAGACAGAAGACCTTTTAAGGTCTTCTATAGACAGAAGACCTTTTAAGGTCTTCTATAGACAGAAGACCTTTGAGGTCTTCTATAGACAGAAGACCTTTGGGGTCTTCTATAGACAGAAGACCTTTTACGGTCTTCTGTCTTCTATAGACTGAAGACCTTTTAAGGTCTTCTATAGACTGAAAACCTTTTAAGGTCTTCTATAGACAGAAGACCTTTTAAGGTCTTCTATAGACAGAATACCTTTTAAGGCCTTCTATAGACAGAAGACCTTTTAAGGTCTTCTATAGACAGAAGACCTTTTAAGGTCTTCTATAGACAGAAGACCTTTTAAGGTCTTCTATAGACAGAAAACCTTTGAAGGTCTTCTATAGACAGAAGACCTTTGAAGGTTTTCTATAGACAGAAGACCTTTGAAGGTCTTCTATAGACAGAAGACCTTTTAAGGTCTTCTATAGACAGAAGACCTTTGGACATCAAAGAGGATCCTCAAATTTGTCTATTTCACATTTTTAAATTTCGGAAGCCCTCAACCCAATCTAATGTTTGTATTGACATACAGTATCATATCTTTTGCCGCATGTGGTCGATTCTTTCATACGTTCCAGCGTACATTCGTCCGTCCGTCCGTTTGGCAGTCGGTCGTGCATTTAATGTTTCGTGTGTTGTACTTCAAAAGCGTGTGGGTTCTTCAACAAACAGCAGCACATGTGCGGCACATAGCGGCAACAAACAATGTTTAACGGATCTAAGAGGGGAGATAAAAGTGACAAGATATCTGAAACACTCACACACACACGCACGCATGCAAACTTTGTGGTCAAAAATATTGCTGCCGTTAAATTTTTTCAAGGACATTCAGACCAAAAGGTGTGGATTTTTTTTCAAATATTTTTTCAGGAATTTTATACCAAAAGGCGTGGATTTTTCAGAATATATTTGGAAGGACTTCTTGACTTTCAGCACAAGAAGCGTCTAATTTTCAACGATTTTTTAAGAATACTATTCTTAATCTTTTTAATGGATAGTTTTTCAAGTACTATAACTTTAGTCGATGTTTAAAGAATATTTTTGAAGGATCAGCAGGACAAAAAAATTGATTTTTTGAAGAATATTTCCAATGATTATCGGGGCAATATTTATGGATTTTTTAATAATTTTCCAAGGACTATCTGTCAATAAATATGGATTTTTAAATAGGTGTGGAGTTTGTTAAGCATATATTTTTAAGGAGTATCAAGGCGTTATTCGTGGCATTTTTTAATCATCTTTTTCCAATGGCATTCAGTACAAGAAGCGTTGATGATTCAAAAAATGTATTTTCGAAGACACAGTAATCGTGGGATCTTTAACGAATAGTTTTCAATGACTATAAGACTTTCAATCTTTGAAGAATATTTTTCCAATGATTAGCAGGACAAAAAATGGATTTTTGAAGAATATTTTCTAGGGACTATCTGGACAATATGCGTGAATTTTTAAAGAATATTTTTCCAATGAATGGCAATAATTATGATTTTTTTAATAATATTCCAAGGACTATCTGGCAAAAAATGTGGATTTTTAAATATGGACTAAACCAAGGGCTATCTGAGGCATAAACGTTGAGTATTTAGAATATATATATATATATTCACTTATATAATGCTATTAAACCGTTCTTTTGGCTCATGACAATATAGCTTTACGCGAAATTCAATTTCCGCTATATTATTCCTTTTTCAACTTTAGCAAACAAGGAGATAACTTCCGTTATCCTCCGTGTATTTTTGAACGATAACATATCAAATAAATTCAATACATTGCTCAAGTGAATGATTACATTTTTTTCCTATGGCAATATATGTGACACTCATACCACTTCCCCACCCATCCCCTTTGGTGCCACACATAAAAATATCAAACGAATAATAATAAGAAATGTTACAGTTGTATGGTTACACGAAGTTGGTAGTAGGTAGGGCTTCATTCGTCCAATCAAATCAATCTATGAAAGCAATCAACTCATGGCAATCAACCAGCAAGACATACCGCCATCACCATCATCATCAATGGAATCGATTTAGTATCCAGGCAGTCATCATTGTCGTCGTCGGTCGTCATCATGGAATGTGTTTGCATTTCAAACATTTCTCAAGTATGTCAAACTCCGTTTTGAATGTTTACACAATATGTAGTGTGTCGTTTCGTTCGTTCGTTGTTCTTCGGTGTGTGCCTTTAAACAAATATATCAATCGATATACGGACGGACGTACATACCGACATCTATATGCTATATCATCATATATTGCAATCAATCCATCAATTGGTTGGCGTTGGCGGAGGAGGGGTACAGGCGAAAAAAAGAAGTGTGACGCTTTTGTTGTATTGTTGTTGTTGGTGATAATGGAGTTTCATTTCCAATTTTCAAGGAGGGCATGTGACAAATGCAGTACTCAAGCACTGTGGTATGACGGTCTACATATTTTTCTTTAAAATTATGGACATTGAGGGTATTAATGCGATGAAAAATTGCGAATTCCAAGCTATCGGGCCATTTTTTGGCCTAGCCCACATATTACCGGTCCGCAATTTTTCAGTACTTTGGGCATATCCGACACGTTGTAGGGTATGAAATATATTTATTAATATCGATCCATCTTTTCGGAAATCATCTGGATATAAAGGTCCTGACCGATTATAGGTATTTTTATGGCTGTATTTTGAAATTATGGGTTCTAGGTGGGTAATCATGTTTTATGTTGTTTGTTGGCCCTAGGATAATTTTCCATCTGAAAGCATTTAAATTAATATTCCGGCTTCTTCATAGAACATTTTTAATATGGGTTCATGTTTTCAATGGCCAAAGGCTTGGATTTTTTGAAAATATTTTTCATGGACTTCTATACCGGAAGGCGTAGATTTTATGAAAATATTTTTTCAAGGACTTCTATAAAAGAAGGCGTGCATTTTTTGAAAATATTTTTCAAGGACTATCAGAACAAAATGTGTAAATTTTTTGAAAATATTTTTTAAAGACAATGAGGACAATAAGGGTTGAATTTTAAACATTATATTTCCAAGGACTACCAGGGCGATAGTAGCTGAATTTTTAAAGAATCTTTTTGCAAGTATTAACAGGATAATAAGTGTAGATGTTAAAAAAATCCAATGACTATCAGAATAAAAATTAAAATTTGAAGGATATATTTTAAAGGACTAACGTGTATTTTTTTAAAATTATATATTTCCGAGGACTATCGGGACAATGAGTTTGAATTTTTTAGATTTTTGTTGGTCTAATTTTCCATCTGAAGATATTTTAATTTGTCTTCTTCATAGAATATTTTCGACATGGTTCCATGTTTTCAAAGGTCTTGTAATTTTTTCTCATTGGTGGGTAAACAGTTTCTTAATAGAACATTTTCGATATAGGTCAATTTTTTCAAAGGTTTCGTAATTTTTTCGTTATGTTAAATGTCTGTCCGAAATCTGAAAATTTTCTATACACAATTTTTACAAAAGATAATAAGCCTACTTGTTCCAAGTTTTGGCATTTTTTTAATCCTCACCTTAAGAAAGATATAAAACTTAAGGACATGTGCTCTCCTAATTCGAATTCAAAAATTTTCAATTCAAGTTAAATATCGATAAATATCGTGTTCATCAGCTAGCTGGACAAATAAAAATTGTCGGAACGAATCTGTTCCCAATTGCCTTAACGAATGAGCATATATTTGGATATAGTACAATTTCGGTTGTGTCAATATGCATAAAAACAGGAAGTCGAAGTTATTTTAATTTCTAAGAAGGCTTTGTTTAGGTCTTCTATAAATGAATATATTCCATGAATACAAGTTGTTTGTCACAAAAATAATAATTCTAGCCTTCTGCAGCGGGAAGGCTCAAGTCTTAGGGTTCCTACAGCTACTAATTATAAAGCCACCTACAACAAGTCTTCACGTTTTCTATAGGTAGATTACCATGTATATGTATCTTCATCGAATTATATAGCGTGGAGCTTGGTTCAGATATTTTATAGCTAGAAGGCCTTGTTTATCTAACTGGCCTTCAAAAGACACATTTATATGAGTCGTTTATTTTGAAAGGGGTTAAAGTCCAATTTTGGTTTTATATAAAATCTTGATTTTCTAGAAAAGTTAAAAAAAAGTATTACATTATAAATTATATCGTATCTCAATATAAGAAAAATGGACTTAGACCACTTTCAAAATAAACGACTCATATAAACGGAATGTTTTTCCATATATTTTTTATACATGTCATTCCACTGTGCATTGCTCCTCAAAAAGCTGTCTTGTGTCCAGTGTTGCCAAAACTTTGTTGATAAAAATGCTAGATTTTGTTTAAAAAAGTGCCAGAAAGTGCTAAAATATTTTAAAAAGTGCCAAATAAAAGTGCTAAATTTGTATAAGAGAAATTAGTAGAATTGGCTTAAATTTGATATTTTGGATTCTCATTAAGTACAAATTTCCCCGCCAAATATATCAATGTAGGGCCTAGAGAACGAGATTTTTTGGGTGTCTGGCACGTTTTCCCATCGAATGGAATATAATTTGAAATTTTTATTTTAATGGTGTGTCAAATTTCCCCACCAGTTTTTTGGGGTTTTGGAGAATGGCATATATACAGAAAACTGTCAAGGTGAACGTTAGCACATAGTCCTCATAAAGTACTGCTCTATCTTCTTTACTTTGGAAATTTTAGACGCATTCTCTGGGTTCTTGTAGGGAAGGATAAATTTTTGCGGACAATTTTCTACATAGGTATATGTTTGGACATATCCCCCATATAAATGATTCATCCTTCTTGCCCACTTTTAAGGTTTAGAAGCTTTCCCGCCGAATTGTCTGTAATTTAAAGCCAGTAAGGAAAGTAGTAAAGTCGGACGGGACCGACTATATGATACCCATCAACACTTTGTGTATATTAAACATATCGAATAAAATTAAACATGTAATTCTGCAACCTATACTAAATTTTAGTCAGATGTAGAGTTGCTTCTTACAATGGGACAAAATTATGTAAATAAATTTAAAGCAAAATATCGAAATCTAAGCCGACTTCATTGAAAATTGTCACATGTTCGGTTACACTTATTTCAGTATATTTTGCGCATTCGGCTACATTTTGAGTTCTCCATTTACCAATAAATCCAAATTTCGTGTAAATCGAAGGATATATAGGGACTTTGGTGTACCATTTACATAAAATCGCACGAAAATATATATGGGATATATCTAAATCTGAACGGATTTTCACGAAATTTAGACTTAATTCAGTACGCTATGTCAAATTTCGTGCAAATCAAAGGATATAAAGGGACTTTAGTGCACCATTTACCTAAATTCAGACGAAAATATATATGGGAGATATATCTAAATCTTAACCGATTTTTAGGAAACTTAACATACATCATTCTATACCTAATTCATTACGCTGTGCCAAATTTCGTGCAAATCGAAAGATATATGTGGACTTTGGTGCACCATTTACATTAAATCGGACGAAAATATATATGGGAGCTATATCTAAATTGACCCGATTTTTCCCAATTTCAATAGGGTTCGTCCTTGGGCCAAATAAATGAGCTGTGCCAAATTTCATCCAATTCGAATCAAAAATGCGACCTGTATTTTTTTTACAATTTAACATGGACAGACAGACGGACGGACATGCATAAATCGACTTAAAAAGTGATTCTATGCATATGCTCAAAAGGAACCATGTGTCTATCTCGTTTCCTTTTGCCTGTTACAAACATATGCACAAAGACATAATACCCTGTACCACAGTGTGGTGAAGGGTACAAAATATGTTTGCCGAACTTTTTGTACCCTCCACCATAGTATGGGGGGTATAATAGATTTGTTTTTCCGTTTGTAACGCATCTAAATAATCATTTCCGACACTATAAAGTAAAATTCTATGACGATCTAAGCATGTACGTCCGTCCGTCTGTCTGTTGTAATCACTCTATCGTCTAAACGAATTGAGATATAACGCCAACATTTTTCATAGAGTCGTCTTTTGTCTGCAGTCAGGTCGAAGCTGGGCTATAGCGGTCCACGTTTAGGCATAGCTCCCATATAAGGGTACCCCCAAATTTTCAGTATTTTGGGGTTCTTGAGCGCGTTTTTCAACCGAATTCGCTGTAATTTGGTATTTTGTAGTCGTATATGGTAACAAATCTCCCTACCAAAAATTATTAATATTCACCCCCTTTTAGGGGTGAAACCTAAAATGTCCCATTATGCCAAAATTTTAGAGTTTTGAGATTTTAGGAAAACCCCCATTGAAATTGTTGAATTTTCTATTTGGTTTACAACAATCGATTGGAAGAATTGGCGTTATATGTATGTTCCCTATGTTTTCATTTCAAAAATTTGTCAGTATTTCTATGGTGGAGGGTATCCAAAGTTCGGCCCGGCCGAACTTAATGCTTTTTTACTTGTTCGATTTAGGTCCATCTTTTGACATAACCCCATTAAAAAGTGGAACGCGACCCATTATCGATACTCTGAAGTGACTATAATTTGGCATTCCGGATTCATGGTGAATAAAAAAATCCAGAAAGTTTCCGATTTAGATTCATGATTTCCACATCACTCTCATACAAAGGCCCACTTAATCTGGTTTTTACACCCTTCACCACACTGTGGTACAGGATATTATGTATTTGTGCATATGTTTGTAACAGGCAAAAGGAAACGAGATAGACACATGGTTCCTTTTGAGCATATGCATAGAATCACTTTTTAAGTCGATTTATGCATGTCCGTCCGTCTGTCTGTCCATGTTAAATTGTAAGCAAAGTACAGGTCGCATTTATGAATAAAATTGGATGAAATTTGGCATAGGTCACTTATTTGGCCCAAGGACGAACCCTATTGAAATTGGGAAAAATCGGCTCAGATGTAGATATAGCTTCAATATATAGTTTCGTCCGATTTTCAGTTAATGGTCCACCACAGGTCCAAAATATGGCCGAATGGCACAAAATTTTGCACAACCTACTGAAGTTAGTATAACCTAACGTGTGGATCGGTTCTGATTTTGATATATATATATATATATATATATGGCCTGTTGGCATAAAAGTTTGAGCAACGTCCTGTATGATATGGCCGATATGCTCAAAACTTACTGAAGTTAATATAACCTTGAACGTTGAAATCGATTCGGATTTGGATATAGCTGTCATATATATTTTTGCTCTATTTAAAGCAAATGGTGCACCAAACTCCTACTTTTTGTCAGATTGATACGAAATTTTGCACAATTTGCAGACATAGCCCATATATATTTTCGACCGACTACATATTAATTGAGCTTCAATTAATCAAGAGATATCCGTTTGAAATTTGCTTTAAATTGATTTATATAATTTGCCCCATTAAAAAAAAAAAAAACGACTCAATAATGATGATCTAAATCGGCTCTATATTTAGTTCATCCAATTTCCTGTTGGATACACCCAAAGTGGTCAAGGGTATCATAAAGTCGACCCCGTCCGACTTTACTACTTTCCTTACTGGTTCATTTTACAAATTAAACAACCTACTAGCAGGCGATGCTGTATCAACCATATGAAGTACCCGACAATTTTTTGGGAAAATATTAACACACTTCACTTGGTGAAGGGTCTAAAACGTTCTGACCAGCCGAACTTCAAGACCTTTTAATTGTTTATAAATGAACTGACACTTTTTTAACATTGGAAAATCGAATTCATAGCGTGAAACATAGGGACAATTTAATGAGTCAATTTGAAATCAAAATAATAACCCAAATTTTTAACTTATTTCAGAAAAAAAATAAAAGTGCTAAAAAAGGTGCTAGGTGCTAGATCACTTTTTTTGGTGCTAAACGAGTTTGAAAAGTGCTAAATCTAGCACTAAAAGTGCTAAATTGGCAACACTGCTTGTGTCCCATGTTGATTTTTTTCTGTAAATTTTGTGGCAGTAAAAGTATCAACTAATAGGACTTTATGTTACGTTTTTTTTCGTTCATTTGTTTGTAAAGCACTCGTACAACAT
>NW_026878091.1:0-23189 GCF_032173495.1 Musca vetustissima | reverse complement strand
ACGGTGGAGGGTATAAAAATCAGTTAACCATTTTAGTATAAACCAGTAAGGAAAGTTCAAAAGTCAGACGGGGCCGACTATATGATACCCTTCACCACTTTGGGAACATACAAGACATGTTAATATCTACAATATCCTGTAAATAGAACGGTCATAGAATCTTTGGAGGACCATTGAGATGGAATCCGACGAAATTAAATGTGCTATCTAGATAAATATTTGAACCAATTGAAAAACCCCATACACATACCATTCTGAAATCAATGAAAAATTGCATGTCAAACGGACAGACTTGGATTCTTTGGTGTACCATTTGTATGAAATCGAGTCAAATTATGTATGGGAGCATTTTTTAAACACGTGGACCTAATTGAGTAAGCGTTGTTTCTTGTTATCACTCTAAATTCAATTTAATACCCTCTGCCAAATTTCGTGTAACCACCATTTACATAAAATTGTACGAAAATATATGTAAGACCTATATCAAAATCTGAACCGATTTCAACAAACCTTATCATCAAGTTTTTCTCAATAGCATTCGCTGTGCAAAATTTTACCCAATAGGACAAATATTGGGAATTTGGTGTACCATTCACAAAAAATCGGACGAAACTATGAAGAATTTTGTCCCAATCGGACAAATATTGGGTGTTTGGTGCATCATTCACATAAAATCGGACGAAACTATATATGGGAGCTATAACTAAATCTCAGCCGATTTTAACAATGATTGGCATATAGCAATTTAGACCTACTTCAGTACTCTGTGCAAAATTTTGTCTCAATAGGACAAATATTGGGAGCATAATTCACAAAAAATGGTTCGTCCTTCGGCCAAATAAGTGAACTGTGCCAAATTTCATCCAATTCGGATCATAAATGCGACCTGTACTTTGTTAACAAAAATACATGGACGGACGGACTTGCGTAAATCGACTCAGAAAGTGATTCAATGCATATTCTCAAAATGAACCATGGGTCTATCTCGATTCCTTTTGCCTGTTACAAACATATGCACAAAGGCATAATACCCCGTACCACAGTGTGGTGAAGGGTATAAAAAGGGGGTTATATGGGGACTACCCCTAAAAGGGGGCAAATATTAATAATTTTTGGTAGGGAGATTTGTTACCATATACGACTACAAAATACCAAATTACAGCGAATTCGGTTGAAAGCCGCGCTCAAGAACCCCAAAATATCGAATATCGGAGAGTACCCTTATTGGGGGGCTATCCGAAAAAATTGACCTATATATAATTTTTTGTAGAGAGATTTTGTACCTATTAAGAACTCAAAATACAAAATTGCAGGCAATTCGGTGTAAAAATTCGGTCAAAACCCCACAAAAACTAAAAATGGGGAGTACCCTCATATGGGCGCTACCAGAAAAAGGGGACCTATATATATAATTTTTAGTGGGGGAAATTGGTACCCAATAGGAACTCAATATACCAAATATCAGCGAATTTGATTGAGAACCCCAAAATACCGAAAATTGGGGGGTACCCTCAAATTTTGGCGATCTATCTCAATTCCATCAGAAGATAGAATGATTACAACAGACGGACGGACATGCTTAGATCGTCTTAAAATTTTACGCTGATCAAGAATATATATACTTTATAGGGAAATTATTATTTCGATGAGTTACAAACGGAGAGTAGTACAAGTGGAGAGTATAAAAACCAGTAAGGAAAGTGGCAAAGTCGGACTGGGCCGACTATATGATACCCTTCACAACCTGTACAATGTATCATTACAATTGTTTGTCAATGTTCCCTCGAAGGAACATACTCATATCTTTCTGAAAGCTTTTATAAATTTAATTAATTCGGTCAGATTTAGAGTCGTCTGCGTACCATGAGACAAATTTATGGAAAACGTTTTATAGCAAAATTAATACACGCTTTTCGGTACGCCGCACTGTTAAAAAATTAATTTCAATCAGACACCCGTTCGAAATATATATGGATATGGCTGGATCTGCACCAATTTCAACAAAACCCAATAACGTCATTCAAGTCTCAATTTGATACATTGCACTATAGGAAATTTGCCCTGTTCTTGAGGCAAAAATTAATAACAGCGGTGTTAAGGGAACCCCACCCATTCTCGATATTAATTTTGCAAGATTTTCAATGGGCTGGTAAATCAATTCCAATGCTTGTTAATGTTTGTAACTTTGCACATATATATATTTGAAGATTTAAAAGAGAAGGAAAATTATTTACAAGAAAATGTTGTTATTGTTTTGTTGTTGTTTTTTGTAATTAAAGAAAAGTCCTTATTTTTGATGGGCATGATAACTCCTCACTGGAACATCGGAATCCGAAAATTCCAACGGTGTTAGAAAGAGTACATGTCTGGCTCTCGTATGAACTAGGATTATTGACTTCGCTCTAAAATTAACAAAATGTCCGACCTTTGAAAACATCACCCCTATTCCGTATATCGTCGTCGTTGTCGACGACGTTTCTCTTTCGACATCACTTCGCATCGACATCACTTCGACACTGATTTGGTATTCTGTAACACTCATACGACGATGTCGACTATTTATCGATAATATCAATAAAAACAAAAAACACATCTTTAAAAATGTGCTCAACTGTTTATTTTGTTGCATATTTTTGGGCAAAAATGTGTTTGTATCTTTCACCGCACTGTGGCACAGGGCATTATGTCTTGGTAAATGTGTTTGCAACGACCAAAAAGAAACGAGATAGACCCATAGTTAATTTTTTGTATATATGTACATAGAATTATTTTTCAGTCGATTTATGCATGTCCCTCCATCCATGTATTATTATAAACAAGTTACATGCCACCATTATGATCCGAACGGGATGAAATTTGGAAAATTGCATCCAATTGGGATGAATTTTTATTTGGCGCATAGACGATACCTGTTGACATTGGTCAAAATCAATTCAGATTTATATATAGATCCCATATATTTTTCTTTATTTACACTTTATTTTGCATTACGTATTGAATAGATTCAAGAATGATGTATCCTGTTCTTGTCCGGTAATGTTTTTTTTAGTTTCTTAAAAAAATTGTTCAAACTCTTCCGTCGTCAACAAAAATTATGACGAAGAAATCTTCGACATCGTCGTCGTCACACATTGTTACGGAATACCAAAAATGTTTCAATAGTTATCGATAAATGTCGACAACGACATAGGGAATACCAATTTGCAAAAGACGACTTTCTTCGACGTCGTTTTGTGTCGACGACGACATACGGAATAGGGTCGAATATTTTTGGAAAATCGGCGGTTTTTAACCAAAAACCAAGCTAAAACATAAGGAAGATCTTCACCGATTGGCTTTATCCTAGTTCATACGAGAGCTATACACTCCCAGAGAAACGTGTAAAAATTTGGAATCGATTGGTTTATTAGTTTTTGAGTTACGGTACCCGCCATTCGCAAAAGAGAAAAACGCGTTTAAAGTTTGAGAAGCCCTTCAGCCGTTACGTGAGTTCTTGAGATTTTCACTTGAAATTTTGTAGGGACATTCTTGAAGTAGTGTAGAATCGAATTAAATAAAAAAAAAATTGACCCCGAGAATGGGGGGTCCCCTTAAACGATTTGCTGACTTTTTTAAATGATTTGTATGTGCTTTTGTCTTGCTTGCACATGAAAATCATTTAAAAAGATTTCAGATTTCCACAGTAGAAATCGGATATAACGAACAACGCTTATAAGCAACTACACATATAACGAACAAAGCTAATTATTTTTCAGACATTTTCATTAGTTTTCTTATACACAATACACGGTTGAAAACGATTAGGGTAGTAAGTTACAAAAATTTCGACCCCGCGATTAGATTTTTAAAGGAATAATTATTACAATGTTGTATGAATACATTAATAGCGATTAATTGAGTAACCACTTATATTCATTAAAGTTATTAATAATTAAAAGTGAGATAAACCCATGATTACTACAGTCGAACACGATTATAGTAAACACTGGATATACTGAACAACATTTTTTCATATGCCACAAAAGTAATTTTTTGGTGGTTTATATTCTAAGGGGAACTCGAGACCGCCATTTCCTCTTCTCCACTTTTTAGACTTTTTTCTCATAATCTTTCCTTCGACAACCTATTTGCGATTTATAAGTCACGTTATTTATTTTGTAATCTCAATTCGAGTGTATTCATTTTTTCGCGGAAAAGTTCTATCTTCCTATGACATTTGGTCCATCTTGACAAATGCATGCAAAACAGCCTAATTTTCTGTTTTAATTTAACGTATTTTCGGTCCATATTGTTTCTATTGCCAACTTTACTTACGGGGACGTTGTAAACAACAATATGTTTCTTTGCTTTTATTTCTTACATCAAAGCAAATATCAATAATTTTATTGTTTTTTAATCTGAAGTTCCCTACAAAAAACTTATATATCATAAAAAACGCAACAAATCGCAATTTCAGACCTATTGGAATCAATTTAGAAGGCTTTCATTAATACATTTCAGTTGTCAAAAGATCAGACAAATTCAAACATTTTAGTAAAAGTCTATCTAAAATGAGTTATGTGTAAAAAATAAACACATTTCTTTAATTATAGTCGACTATTTAAATTTTGAATCGCTACACAAACGTATTAACAAATATTATATATTAAATAAACAGCACACACCTCCGCCAATGCCCTCCATGTTTGATATGTATGTTTATGATTTGTATTTAGCGGTTTCAAACGTTTTAAAAAACGCTTTACATTTTTTTATTTCTTTAATTTTATTTTCAAAGTGTAGACTTTGGCTACGATTTGCGCGTTTGACGTTTTTTCTTTTTAATGCCATCACAAAAGTTATTATTTTCCAAAATTAAAAATTGACTTTTGCCTAAAAAACTGTCCAAATTACCTATAGTACATTGTGCCAAATTTCGTGTTTATAGGACAAACATTAGGAGTTTGGTGCACCATTTATGTAAAATCGGACGAAAATATATGTGGGAGATGTATCTTAATCTGAACGAATCTTCACGCAACTTAGCACATATCATTCTAGACTCAATTCAGTCTCTATGCCAAATTTCGTGCAAATCGAAAAATATATTCGGACTTTTGTGCACCATTTACATTAAAACGGACGAAAATATATATGGGAGCTATATCTAAATCTGAACCGATTTTCATGAAAATTAGCATACGATATTACAGGCGCATTTCAGAACGCTATGCCAAATATCATGCAAATTGAAATATATATAGGGTCTTTGATGTACCAATAACAATACATATGGGAGCTATATCTAAAGATTTTTCCCAATTTCAATAGGGTTCGTTCTGGGGCCAAACAAGTCAGCTGTTCCAAATTTCATCCAAGTCGGATCATAATTGCGACCTGTACTTTGTTTAAAATTTAACATGGACAGACGGACGGACGGACATGCATAAATCGACTCAGAAAGTGATTCTCAAAAGGAACCATGGGTCTATCTCGATTATTTTTGCCTGTTACAAACATATGCACAAAGACATAATACCCTGTACCACAGTGAGGTGAAGGGTATAAATAGCCAAGACATAATATCTAATGTGAAGGCTATACCAAACCCTCCGTAAAAAACTAATTTTTATGAAGAGTCTCCTGATGTTACCTATCCGTATTGACTACGTGACTTTAGTCAAAAAATGCCTCAATATGTCAACTACAGATATATTAAGTGAGGAAATGTAATAACAAGTAACAACGTCGTTAGTATCGAACTTTTAATATCTCCCACTGCGTAGATTACTTAAACCGATCGGGACATTTATTTGATGTCTATGTTACAGCATTATGTGGTAGTAGGTCGTTCATGCTCTGGAAAAATAACGTTAAAAATTACAGAGGATTTGTGAACAGAATTAACGTGACGTATACGCTATGGAATTTTCTACATACCGAAAATTCATTTATATTAGCACTAGAGATGGGCAGTGGGTAAATACCCAAAGGTTAAATACCCGGTAAATTGGGTAAATACCCATTTGCGGGTATTTATTTGGGTATTTACTATATTGACTCGGTAATACAACATCTTACACCCTATTTCCGGGTTTCTGTTATCAAATCGATTTAGACTGGATAGTTTTACGATACTTTAAAGACGTGGGTAAATACCCGAGTTTTTACCCAAAAATTGGGTATAAACTCATTAACTGCCGAACCACTTGACATAGGCGGCCAAAATTTTTTTTAATGTCAAAGCAAGTATAGAAATCCAAAATGGGGTCCCTGGGTCCAAGTTTTGATATAGCCCCCATATAACCGTACCTCCCGATTTTAGGTAATTTTTATCTATTAGCCAATTTGATTGGCTGGAAATTGGTTTAGAGAATTCTCTATGAGTACCAATTGTCTACGCTGGTCCATGTTTTCTGTCCTATACAAAGGTCTTGATTTTGGGTATTTATATATATTTATAAACTCTTTAACGGCCGAACCACTTGACGTGAGTTTTGAAGATCCCATTCTCCATACAGGAAATAATGTTGAACCATTTGTGTCAAAAACCACATTTCGAGTGAATATTTCGTGCGAAAAGAGATCTCACTATGGCAAATTAAAACCAATTTGATCGTAAAATGTGTCCGATATACAAAAAGCACCTTAAATTGGGAGGTACGGTTATATGGGGGCCAGGGACGTACGCAGGGGGGGAGCCCTGGGGGCTCGGCCGCCTATGTCAAGTGGTTCGGCAGTTAATGAGTTTATACCCAATTTTTGGGTAAATCCTCAAAATAGGGTTACCTTTGTATGGGGGCTATCAGTAAACATGGACCTACATACATAAATTTTTACATTTGGTACCCAAAAAGAACACTCTGTGCCAAATTACAGCCAATTTGGTTGTAAAATGTATCTAATAGACAAAAAATACCTTAAATCGGGAGATACTGTTATATGGGGGCTATATCAAAACTTGGACCCAGGGACCCCATGTTGGATTTCTATATTTGCTTTGACATTAGAAGTATGTGTGCAAAATTTTGGTCGCCTATGTCAAGTAGTTCGGCAAATAATATATATTTTCGTCCGATTTAAGGTAAATGGGGCACCAATGTCCCTATATATCTTTCGATTTGAACGAAATATGGCATTTTTACCCAATTTTTGGGTAAAAACTCGGATATCTACCCAAGTATTTACCCACGTCTTTAAAGCGTTAAACTAGCCATTCTAAATCGATTTGATAACAGAAACCCGGAAATAGGGTGTAAGATGTTGTATAACCGAGTCAATATAGTAAATACCCAAATAAATACCCGCAAATGGGTATTTACCCACCCCTTGGGTATTTACCTGTAAATATCAGGTAAATACCATCTCTAATTAGCACCAAATTCACTTCCGAAGGATAAACTCAAATCAGATACAGTTCTATTTTTATACCCTGCACCACACTGTGGTATAGGGTATTATGTTTTTGTGCATACGTTTGTAACAGGCCAAATGAAACGAGATAGACACATGGTTCCTTTTGAGAATATGCATAGAATCACTTTCTGAGTCGATTTATACATGTCCGTCTGTCCGTCCGTCTGTCCATGTTAAATTGTAAACAAAGTACAGATCGCATTTATGATACGAATTGGATGAAAATTGGTATAGGTCACTTGTTTGGCCCATGGACGAACCCTATTGAAATTGGGAAAAATCGGTTCAGATTTAGATATAGCTCCCATATATATTTTCGTCCGATTTAAGGTAAATGGTGTAGTAAAGTCCCTATATATCTTTCGATTTGAACGAAATATGGCATATAGTACTGAATTAGGTACAGAGTGATGTGTGTTAAGTTTCTTGAAAATCGGCTAAGGTTCAGATACAGCTCCATATATATTTTCGTCCGATTTTGTATAAATTGTGCACTAAAGTCCCTATATATCTTTTAATTTGCTCGATTTTTTGCATAGCGTACTGTATTGAGTCTAGAATGACGCGTGTCAAGTTTCGAGAAAATCGGACCTGATTTAGATATAGCTCCCATATATATTTTGGTCCGATTTAAGGTAAACGGGGCACCAAAGTCCCTATATATCCTTCGATTTGCATGAAATTTGGCGTAGGGTACTGAATTACGTCCAGAATGATGTGTGCTAAATTTCGGTTCAGATATAGATATAGCTCCCATATATATATTTTCATCCGATTTAAGGTAAATGGGGCGCCGAAATCACTATATATCTTTCGATTTGCACGAAATTTTGCACAGCGTAATGAATTAGGTCTAGAATGAAGTATGTTAAGTTTCCCGAAAATCGGTGCAGATTTAGATATAGCTCCCATATAAATTTTTGTCCGATTTAATGTAAATGGTGCACCAAAGTCCCTTAATATCTCTCGATGTGCACGAAATTTAGCACGGCGTAATGAATTAGGTCTAGAATGATGTGTGTTAAATTTCCTGAAATCGGTTCAAATTTAGATATAGCTTTTATATCTGACCAAATGAATGACATGTTTATGGATCCAATTCCATTTTACTGGTCCTTTAAAAATGCGACGTCTGTTAGGGTTCATCTGTTGAATATACCCAAAGTGGTAAAGGGTATCATATAGTCGGCCCCGTCCGACTTTACTACTTTTGTTAAGTCCGCACTATAGGGACTTGGGTGGTTGGCAGGGACAGTGCAATGATCCTCCCGATAGAGTCGTACGCCCAATACGTACTCGTGAGCAAATATAAATAAAGAAAGAAAACACAATAGTTTTAGAAAAGGTTTGTCGACCAATGCCGATATTTATTGTTGGTAGACTATATTACCTCATTAGCACAACTATATGTGCGTAGCTTACAATTTAAGCCAAGGTGTTCACAACGATATGTGTAGCCAGTCAGTTAACACTGAGAGTACTCAAGTACTACTACAACAATGCTTGTTGACATATAGATGCCTTAATGTAAACAAAGGCCGTTGAAATCTGTCAGTCTCATACTATTACAAGGATGTAATAAAGAGGAGTGAACAGATTTCAACGGCTATTGCCTTTCAAATCAAAGGCTAACTATTTAACTATTTTAAATAGCAATTCTTGCTTAAACATTTGCCGCCTCCCTTGAAACATCCATATGTTTTAACAAATACAATAAATTATAAAAAACGGCATAGTGCATGGTGAGCAAAACCTTTTACATGTTTTCAAATATTTTTTCCAATTTTTTTTTTCATCATTTTTTTCAAATAACAAGCTTACATGCTAACGATAGGGCCATTAGGGACCCCGCGAATTGTCGAAATTGTGGATTTGACCGGTAGCTTCAATTTCTTCTGAATTCGCTCGGAAATGAAAGACGACTCAGATGCCGGATCTATAAGCGCCCTAGCAGCAAAACAAGCACAATGGTTAACAATATTGACCATGGCTGTTCCCAATAGAATTGCTTTGTTCTGTGCAGCGTGAAATGTCTGTCGAATAGCAGTGCCGACAGATGCGGGTGGATTAATCACAGTGGAAGATCGAATTCGAAAAGCTGGAGCGGAAGACGATAAATTCGAGTTTGTGCGAGTCACCATCTGACTCGGAGCGCTCACAATAGAGCTATCCCTGTGCAATACAGTATGATGTCTCTGATTGCACTTTCGACAGAAACGACTATTACAATTTTTGACTTCGTGTCCCCTACGAAGACAATTTACACACAAACGATGTCTTTTGACCAATTTAAATCTATCCTTAGGTGTACAATTTAAAAACCGATAGCAATAATATAGTGTATGTTGCTCTGAACAAAGAACGCAACATGAATCAGGCGACGAACGAGGATTGGAAGCTAGACATTTGCGAGATACGGAACTCTTTCTATTATTTGAGTTAGACACAGTGTTAACATTTCTCATTTCATGCAAACACAGAAGAGTACGAATTCTCTCTGTCAAGAATGCATCTAACTCTTTCCAAGATGAAAGAGACGATTTTGATTTAACACTTTGCTCCCATAAAGCGTGTGTCAATTTAGGCAATTTTTGTAAACAAATGAATACCACTATCGGATCCCAATTATCTGTAGGTATGTCATAGATTGCCATTGCGGAAAGACAACTATTAATTCCGCGTTGAATCGACTTTAGTCCTGAACTACTTTCCTGATCCAGCACAGGAAGACCAAACAAAGTTTTCAAATGGCTATGGACAATAAGCCGTGGATTATCATACGTGGAATTCAATGCATTCCATGCAGGTACAAAACTCCGATGAGTCAAAGGAAATTTCGAGACGATTTCTCGAGCCTCACCACTAGTTTTACTCACCAGATGACATAGACGCTCAATGTTTGTCAATCGGGAGTTATTAATATATATCGCACTAAACAAATCTCTGAATGTGGGCCAATTAAGAATATTTCCAGTAAAAATATCAATATTGCAAGGAGGAATCGCAAGGTTATGAAAGTTATCGACATTAGAAGAATCAACAATAAAGCCGGTGTCTACACTAGGGTTCCCAATACTTAATATTGCGGAGTTAGATGTTTGTATTCCCACCTCACGATAAGAGTGGGACGACGAGCTCATATTATTAACGAAGGCATCGACTGACGGCTTTCCCGGAAGAATATTATCGGGATGCTCCGTTACTGAAATTACTGAATTGTTTGTAGAAGAATTCAGAGACGATCTATCGGAACTTCTAATCTTTGATAACAATCTTTTTATAGCAGATACGCAAACCATGTATTATTTAGATGAAACCTCATACTTGCTATATAAGAAATCGAGATCTTCAGGATTTTCAATGTGGAAGAGACAATTATTAAAAGTTCCCTCGACCGATTTCCACAATTTTTTAATTTCCTCACTCCTAACCTCAATATCATAAATATCTAATTCGTCTTCCTTTAATGCACCGAAATGTGCAGCGAATCTCATCACCATTTTATAAATTTGACCAAAAATATGAAATAATTTTAAGTTCAAGACAAATCAGCGAGAATATTGTAAAAAAGAAATGTCTAAATCAAATCAAAAATCTACACGAAAACGATAAAAACTTTCAAAAAATTAAATAACAATACAAAAAAATATTTCAAAATTAACAAACTTGTTAAAAATTAACGACTCTAAAACCAAAAAGCGAATTTAATAATACAAGTTTTAATTTAATCTATCATAAATAAAACTCACCTAGTTTGCTTCAAAACTTAATAAAATTGGAATGAGATTATTTAATTACAATGTAAAGTTAAAAAAAAATATATAGAAGTGTACAAAAATCTATGATAACTTTTATGAAAATTTGGCAAAACGAAACAAACAACCAATTGCAGCAGACAATAAAACAAACACAGCTACCAATTGCAGCGGATAAATGATTAAATCAAACAAATAAGCTACTGAATGTAGCGTTTTTATAAAAAAAAATATTATAAAATGCGAAAAAGTTATTAAAATCGCCAAAATCAATATGCAACTATATGCCAAATATACACCCTACACTTTTAAAATTCGCAACAAATATTAAATATCAAATAAATAATATGCAACTATTTGTATTTAAATCCAATAAATTTTAAAAATTAAAAATAAGCGAGATGTAACAATCAGAGCTCCGATTTGCTCGATTTTACTCGCGAGTGAAACATACTCCCGAGTGGGAGTAAGTAAATAGTACGAGTTTTTTAGGGAGTATACTCTCCACTCTTTTATTTTGTTTGGGAGTGCTCGCGAGTACTCCTTGTTGAAGAAAAAGAGTGTGAGTCAAAATGTTCGAAAAAGAGTAAGAGTTCACTCTAAGAGTGAAATCGAGTGGACAAATAAATTTGGTTGTTTGGTTATTTGTGTGTGTGTAGTAGCAAAATTTTTTTGATGTTGATCTTTTGTGTGCTGTGGGAAGATAGATCATGTTCAAAAAACATAAAAGGACATTGATTATTTTGTTTATTGAAAATGTTTACACATGTGAGGTACAAATAAAAATCTTATATGAAATGACTTACATAAAGAGAACGCAGAAAAAAAGCTTGTTGATGCATGCTTTCCCATCAGTACTGCAAACCAAACATCACAAAACAAACAAACAATGCACACAAACAACATCAAGTAAAACAACGGTATCACAAACAAAAAAAAAAATAAATAAAAATAAAAGAGTACTCGGCAAGAGTGTAATCTGCTCGATTTCGAGCGTATTTCACTCCCACTCGAAAACGAGCGAAGCACTTGCGCTCTTATTTGAGTGGCAGAGAAAAATAGAGTATACTCTATTTACTTTTTCTACTCGAAGGAGTACTCCCGCTCAATTTCGAGCGAGTTTCACTCTTTACTCGAATTCGAGCGAGCCGTGACGCGTTGTAATGACGGCCACACAAACAAACGAACACTTTGATATTATTGTTTTTGCTCACTTGCACTATACGTACCAGTATTAATTAATTTAGGTGGACTGTATAAAATTCCAGATGTAGTCCGCTGGAATATCCGGTTCGATTGGACCAAATGTTAAGTCCGCACTATAAGGACTTGGGTGGTTGGCAGGTACAGTGCAATTATCCTCCCGATAGAGTCGTACGCCCAATACGTACTCGTGAGCAAATATAAATAAAGAACGAAAACACAATAGTTTTAGAAAAGGTTTGTCGACCAATGCCGATATTTATTGTTGGTAAACTATATTACCTTATTAGCACAACTATATGTGCGTAGCTTACAATTTAAGCCAAGGTGTTCACAACGATATGTGTAGCCAGTCAGTTAACACCGAGAGTACTCAAATACTACTACAACAATGCTTGTTGACATATAGATGCCTTAAGGTGGCGCAAACTCAAAAATGTAAACATGCAGAAGTAGTAATCTACATCAAATTATGGTAAAAAATTTATTTCTCTCTCTCTCTCTCACACTTATTTAAATGGGCATATTCAATTTTAGACTTCTATTAAATAATTTATGTTTATATATTGAAATTTGCATCGAATCTACATCAAATTATGGTAAAAAAAATGATAGGAAAAAATTAATATATCCTGTATTTTAAATTGCCTTAAAAGTGAAATGATTTCTGATATTTGTGGACATAAAAAATCAGCATGTCATCGCCTTTTTATAAATTGTAATAAATTTAATTAACAAGTTGTCCCGTTGTGTTATTGTTGTCTGTGTTAAATTTTGCATTTTCAATCTGCTATCTACGCAAATTCCCCTAACATCGGCTTAGGCAAGGTCGTCTGTATTATTTTGTATTAAAGTGTGACTTTCATTGATGTAATTTTCTAAACAAGGTGAACGTAACGTCAATTTACGAATGTAGGTGCATCAGGATTTTTAATAGGTATTGCCATCCCCAAATGGTTTGTGGATATTCTTCATTCTAATTGCGGTGTAGATTGTTTCTTTCAAACCCACTATATAGTATTCGCTTATGTTTAAAAAGACTGGTTTATCCTACAAATAAATTATTAGATTATATGGAATTCTGAAAAATTCGTATTTTTTATAATCTAGACTTTACACAGAATTTGTGGATATATGTAAATAAGAGATTGTCTTAGACAGTATAAGGTAAAGGCAAAAATTTAGAAATTTAGTGGGTTTAAATCGGTTCGGTTCGATATTATCTGGTTGTATTTAACATGGAACCACATTGAGAAACCAAAATACCATCTTATTTACACTAAGGTTAGAAAATGTGTCTGAGCCTTCGATGTACTTAAATTAGCGGGACATAATTATGAAAATGTTATATGCGAATGTTTTAAGAATGGTTACAGATACCATCTTCAAAATTTGTCTGAATAGCGTGGGAATAAATACACAAAAATGAGCGCGCAATGATCAGAGAAAAAGGTTCAGATTTTGATGTAGCTCCCATATATATTTTCTTTCGATTTGATTTAAATGGTGAACTATAGAGTCAACTTTTTCGATTTACACGAAATTACCGAATTGAATGATTACCGAATTAAGTCTAAATTGATGTTTGTTAAGTTTTGTAGAAGTCGGTTCAAATTTAGATATACCTTCTAATATATTAATGTCCGATTTTATGAAAATGGTGCACCTAATTCTCATTATTTGTCCGATTGTGACGAAATGCATAGCGTATTGAAATGTGTGTAGAATTATGTGTATTAATTTTTGTTGAAATCGGTTTTAATTCAAATATATCTCCCATATAAATATAACTCCGATTTTAAATAAATGGTACACCAAAGAGCCTACGTTTGTTCGATTTACACGAAATATTGCACAGCGTATTGCATTGAAATCGAAATTTATTCAATCGGTTTAGAATCAGATTTAGTTTTGGGTTCAGCTAAAAATGTGTCCCAATTCGCATCCCTTGTTATTGTTATCAATTGTGTGTACACAATGTAAGCCTTGACATTCACTAGTAATAAAAACCACAGGAACAGATATAATTCACACAGTCGGCAAGCAATAACTTTTACATTTAAATTAACGAGATCTACAATGTAATAAAGAAAATTGAGGTTAGAGGAATCAGCCGGTTATTTTTTCTTCTGATATGCACCTAAACACAGAAGACTGGTAGCGTGTTAAAAAACTGCGTTTTTAAATAATAAAACATTTTGCGAATAACATAACACTCAAACTTTATGCTTAGCTTTGATATGCTAGTAATTTTTGAATGTCATGCCTTAATGCACAAACGGTCGGACACGATTAAACTTGTCGATATATGAGATCAAAGTCATTTCATGGCGATACAAACTCTAGGGCTAACATAACACAAGGTGGAGAGTATATTAAATTAGTCATTCCGTTTGCAATTTTTCAAACGTCACGCATCTGTTTTGGTATGTTCAATGTACTAGCCCAATCTGGATGTAAGTAGTTTGGTATTTCGTTTTCTCCTGAAAACACCAGTCGGTTTAGGTATTTTTATTGTTATATGTCATTGTATAAGGATTTAAAAATTCGATTCGATATTAGCAATGTACCTTATGTACCTTTTTATACCCTTCGCCACACTGAGGTGTAGGGTATTATGTATTTGTGTATATGTTTGTTACAGGCATAAGGAACGAAATGCATAGATTCATTTTCTGAGTCGAATTATTCATGTCCGTCTGTCTGTCCAAGTTAACTTGCAAACAAAGTACATATCGCATTTATGATTCAAATTGGATGAAATTTAGCACAACTCATTTATTAGGCCCAAGGACGAGACTTATTGAAATTGAAAAAAAATCGGTTCAGATTTACATATAACTCCCGTATGTAGATTCGTCCGATTTTATGTAAATGGTGCACCAAAGTCCCAATGTTGGCCTGATTGCCACAAAATTTTGCACAGGGTACTAAAGCCTAAAGTATGTCAAATTTTGTTGAAATCGGTTCAGATTTAGATAAATAAAACATAAAAAAACATTTGCCACTAAGCTTATGTCAATAAAAGGTATTAGCTGATACCCCAATGAAGACCCAAGCACATAATAGTTTTAAATTTTGTAGAACAAATGTTTTTAAGAAGATCATGTTTTGGTATTGCTCCAACGTTTTTACATTATCTTATTTGCCCCTTCTTAAATGACTCTTAATCCTTTTCCTTTTGATTTTTATATTGAAATCAGTATACAAATCGAAAAATTTTGGATTTGACATAGAAATTTAGTGGTTTCCGCTCAGTTAACAAATTGTTAATTAGTTTTCAGATTGCAGTTATAGATTTGTATATGTGAAAAGTTTGGCCAATATTGACGCCGCATACCTTCTCGTAATTGTAAATACCTATTTTATATCTTAACTCTAAATCGCGAAATGTTGTAATCGGATTTGTTATATCCTCACAACTAACAACTTGATTTTAATTTAACATTTGAATAAGTTGTTGTTTATGGTTACATAGGTCCACATCCAAACTTCAAGTTGTCGGCTTTCTTGGGTTATAAACGATGTAACTAACACAACGTTCGATTATTCCAATTTCCCGACTTCTTCATGTTTTTCTCAACATTTTCTTCGTAAAAACCTTCCCAATGCAATTACAAACAGCCGATGGAAAACCTGAGTGAAATCGGTACAGTGAATATACCATGCAAACATTATTCATCTTTAAAAATACATTTGAGGAACCTTAAAGGCACATATAAGTTAGACAAAAACATCATGTAATGCGGAATTACCTCCATGTAGGATTCGAATTTAAATGTTTTATTTCCGAATATAAGAAAATGTTCAATTATACCTTTGAACTTGTGGACGTATTTGTAATCGTATATAGCGAATTACTAACATCACTGAACTGCATTGAATACTTTGATAGACGTTTTCGTTTTTACTAAAACATAATAACATATTGTCTATGTATTGGCAATTTTCTCAAAAATATTCCTGGTGTTGTTTCCTGTTAAGGACACAATCAAGTTTCGGCCAGTGGCCCAGATATCACATAGGATATATGTTGTATTTATAAGTTCAAAACTATTTGTTCCATTATTGTGCGCTTTTAAGCGTCCTTATCCTAAAGTTCTTGGAAAGTACACGGAGGAAAAAATCGCCTCTCAAACATATGTCCCAAACATACTTTGCAGCAAACATATATATGTTTGCAACAGTCCCAAACATAACATATGTTTGGGTCCCAAACCTAACATATGTTTGCATCCAAACATATTTATATTTACATCCAAATATATATATATGTTTGGATGTAACCATATATATGTTTGGATGCAATCATATATATGTTTGGATGCAAACATATATATATTTTGATGTAAACTTATATATGTTTGGATGTAAACATATATATGTTTGGATGTGAACATAATTATGTTCGGATGTAAACATATATATGTTTGGATGTGAACATATACAAAGTTTAATATATATATATATATATATATATATACAAATAAATATTAATATTAACAAATAATGAAATGTTTACATTTTGTTGGGGTAGTCTTTCAGACATTCGTCAATGATGGCCTTTGAGATAACCACCCTATCTATATTTTTGCAATCGCTTTTCGGAATAGATTTGACAAATTCGACGTCATAAGCGCAAGATGAAATTAGAGAAGTTTTTCGGGAAAGCTCTTCAGATCCAAATAAAGATTCGCTTTACGACAAAACACCATTAACTGTGGATGCTGATGTCACAAATCGTACAGAACCTATATGAAAATAAAATATGTAAATACATTATTCAAAAAAATAATAAATGCAGTAATCTTACCTCCAATTTGCAACTCAATTTGAAATGTTGGTGTTGAATATACTGAAGAAGAATTTTTTCGAACTGGTCTTCATTTATTATTGCACCAAAGTCTGAGGCTGTAAAATTTTAATTGTAAAAAAAAGAATAAAACAAGCAAAAAGAACCAACAAACTTGACTCTTTGGTAACAGTGTGTGTTAGGGGGACGCGGTCGAAGACACACATGTGTTATGTGTTTTGTTTCCATCGTCATGCAAAAAGGGCCTGCTTGGGAAACAAATCGTCACAACAACAAAGCACAGAACACATGCGTTAGTTGGTTTTTTTGCTTGTTTTATTCTTAACTTCTTTAGTATATATCACGATCAATCAGCTTTGCCAATGCATCCTCGTGCGTTTCTACGACATTGCACATATCACACACAAACAATGAAATAAATTAAATAATAAATAAATATTTCATTTTCTAAGGCAGCTGTAGAACAAAAAATTGACTAGCAGGTAAGTGTGTGTATGAAATGTAAGCGTCCGAAGAAACGCATGTGTTCTGTGCTTTGTTATTGCACCGATTTTTTTCCATTGCCATGCAAAAAAAGCTGCTTGTTAAAAATGGTCCAACAACAACTAAAATACATTGCCTGTCCTCTTGAGAGTGGCGTCCATTGCACAATTACCAAGGTGGATGCATTAGCCCAGCTGATAGATCGTGAAAGTTGCTAAAGGAAATGAAGAATAAAAGAAGAAAATTGAACCAAAAAACTGGCTCAAAGGTATGTGTGTGCGTGAGGGGACGCGGCCGAAGAAACGCATGTGTTTGTTGTTGTGACAATTTGTTTCACAAGCAGGCCCTTTTCTGCATCACGATGGAAACAAACCACATAACACATGCGTTTCTTCGGCCGCGTCCTCTCACGCACACTTACTAGAGGACACGCAATGTATTTTAGTTGTTGTTGCGACCATGTTTGCATGGCAATGGAAAAAAAATCGGTGCAACAAGAAGGCACAGAACACACGCGTTTCTTCGGACGCTTACATATCATACACACACTTACAATGTTTTTTATTATTTATATTATTAATTCTTTATTATTTAATTTTATTAATTTTTTTATATTTTCATTTTATTTAACACTTTAGTAAACACTTTTCTTTAACACTTATTTTTCTCTACGCATGAAAGTATTTGTTCGCGCTCCGACCGTGACAAACTGAATGAGAGTTCTATGTCACCGTAATCGTGAAATGCGCTAAAGAAGCTGAAGAATAAAACAAACAAGAAGAACAAAAAAACATGACTCGTAGGTACGTGTGTGGGTGAGGGGGACGCGGCGGAGGGGGAATCGGGCATGCTTGTGAAACAAATCGTCACAACAACAAAGCACAGTACACATGCGTTTCTTCGACCGCGTCCCCTCGCAGCAGCAACAACAAAGAACTAAACACAAGCGTTTGCCCGCATACAGACCACCAAAGTACAACTAACTCATTCACCCTCCCCTCGCCCCTTCAGCATCAAACAATGCACCATACACACAGCCTTTTATTATAAAAAACAGCGAGAGCACTGTTGTTACGCTCTTTGAAAAAATCCTCTCTCAAACTATAAAAAATATGTTCTAACATAAAAAATATGTTAGTTAGTGTTTGGATGCAAACATATTTCTAACATATATTTTTCTGCGTGTAGTAACAAAATATCCATTTAATAGCCTTTAATTCGGTATTCCCCATAGGGTAAGAAACTTCCCTCATAATTGCCGGTATAGTTTTTGGTTTAGCCTTCACATTATGGAACCGCTTAAATATTCGATTTCTTATTATTAAATTTAACTCTAAAGATAATATAAATTTATTTTCATATACAATAGTTTTTTCAAAGGAATGACAGTATAATTAATTGTAGAAAACTAACTTATTTTGAGAATTTTCCTTAATTTACAATTACTTAAAGGTATACCTGCCAAAATGGACTGCCCATTTTCGCCCAAAATATGTCCAAAAAGAACGACAAGGGATGAAACCTAAAGGTTCGATATAAAATGTGTTGAAATGCTAATATCTTTCAAAATATATTTTGCAACATTTTCGCCGATCTTTCTCAAAATGTTCTTTCATTAAACCTTTTCACTTCAATTATGGACTACTAACAGACATTTTATGTCAAATCGGTCCAGCCGTTTCTTTAAAATAATTTTTACAAGATTTTTGCGGATTTTTCTCAATATCTTTAATAAAAACCTTCCCACTGTAATTACCGACAACTGAAAGAAATTTTGAGTCAAATCGGTTCAGCCGTTTTTATACCCTCCACCCTCTGAAGGAATTGAGATAGGGAGCTAAAACTTTGCATAGGTTTGTCTTTTGTCTGCAGACAGGTCAAGTTCGAAGATGGGCTTTATAGGTCCACGTTTAGGCATAGCTCCCATATAACAGTACCTCCCAATTTTCGGTATTTTTGGGTTCTTGAGAGCGTTTTTCAATCGAATACGCTGAAATTTGGTACATTGAGTTCTTATTAGGTACTAAATGTCTCCACAAAAATTTATAAATATAGGTCCACTTTTTCTGGTAGCCCCCATATAACGGTACCTCATAATTTTCAGTATTTTGGGGGTTTTGATCGTATTTTTCCACCGAATTGGCTGTAATTTAGTATTTTGATTTCTTAATAGGTACCAAATCTCTCCACAAAAAATTATGTATATAGGTCCATTTTTTCGGGTAGCCCCCATATAAGGGTACCCGCCAAATTTCGGTATTTTGGGGTTCTTGAGCGCGTTTTTCAACCGAATTTGCTGAAATTTGGTACATTGGTTCTTATTGGGTACTCAATGTCTCCACAAAAATTATAAATATAGGTCCACTTTTTCTGGTAGCCCCCATATAACGGTACCTCCTAATTTTCACTATTTTGGGGGTTTTGAACGTATTTTTCCGCCGAATTAGCTGTAATTTAGTATTTTGAGTTCTTAATAGGTGCCAAATATCTCCAATTTTATAGTAGCCCCATATAAGGGTACCCCCAATTTTCGCTATTTTGAGGTTCTTGAGCACGTTTTTCAACCGAATTCGCTGAAATTTGGTATTTTGTAGTCGAATATGGTAACAAATTTCTCTACAAAAAATTTTAATATGCACCCCCTTTTTGGGGTAGTCCCCATATAACCCCTTTTTTATATTAAAATAGTTATGCAATTTGTTCCGCGTTTTGGGTTTGGTTCTAGGACTCTGTTGTAACTATATCACCTGTGTAGGATATCGAGATAAAAAACTAGAACGTAAGATTCGATAATGAACTATATATGAACTATAACCCGTATTTA
This sequence comes from Musca vetustissima, assembly GCF_032173495.1. NCBI lineage: Eukaryota > Metazoa > Arthropoda > Insecta > Diptera > Muscidae > Musca > Musca vetustissima. The sequence goes on along the minus strand of NW_026878091.1, from coordinate 2,716 downwards.
AACCTAGCCCCTGTGTGGGAGGTACCAGAAGGAGTGGACCGATATTCCCCAGCTTCGAATTTGAACTAAGTTTGGAAGAAATAATAAGATTGGCAAAGTTTGGATGAAATGTAAATTTTCTGAAACGGATTTGGTCCAAAGAAACATGGGGTCTAGAACCAATATTACGATGAGGCACATTTTCACGGTGTAAATTGTATACACCCTCATTAGCCATAAGGCTGAGGGTATAATTATCCATTAAAAATTTCTGAAATTTGTATTATAGTTGACATAGAAATGTCGGTATAAGTCCACTTTTTGGTATGTTCCCTATATTTTAATTTCTAGTACCTGTCAGTATATCTATGGTGGAGGGTATCCAAAGTTCGGCCCGGCCGAACTTAACGCTTATTCTCTTGTTATTATTAAATACTTCAAATTGACAAATTTACCTTATTGTGGAAGATAACGATTTGCGGGGATTAAAAACTCATTACAGAAATGTATAATATGCTATACGTCCTTTTCGGAAACAAATAATATACCAATAGTACATTATACCAATGAAAAAAATGTGGAATACGAGTACTTCTTTATTATTTATTTCCAAATACTACACATTTTTTAGGGGTTTCTTAAACAAATTGACTGCTCCTTCATTCATAATATTGTCAGTATTTACTAATCGTCATTTTGTAAATATTCCAGAATTTATTGGTGGCCATTGGCGACAAATCTACGTTTTATATCTGCTCTTAGTGGGAAGTAATGTAGCCAGCTTGGTCGATTTAGTGGTAAATAACAATTTCCGAAGAAAGCTCTGAACTGTATGGGATGGAATATCGACTCATGCTTGACGAAGTGTAAAGTTGTCAAATATTTGTTTATGCCAACAATTCAGAGAGCTTGGCCAACTTGTTAAGCAGAAAATTAAAATATATTTTTGTTACGTCAATTTATATGGTAACGAGGCATCAATATCAAATACAATCTGAATACACCGCCAACTAATAGTAGCCAATAACAGCTTAGCTTCTTAATGGATTGTTTGTAAATTAGTTTAGGAATATTTTATATTCATTTGCTTTCGAAATTTTTTTAATTCCATTAAAATAAAAGCCAGTGAGTGGAGCCAGTCTGCGGATTTATATTTGGAGCATGGATAACAATAAGTGGGGGAAAAATAAATCCATTATTTTTTCGCCAAATGGCTGTACTGATAGATTTCTCGTAACGTATGGATCAAACAATTTCAGATTTATGCTCGTTGGAAGAGTGATGGACCTCGCACAGGTGCATCTTAACATTTTTCGACCGCTCGTCGAAAAAGTCGATCAAATCAGAAAATGATAAAAGGTGACCGGTATGTTAGCAGTTGTAACATCGCCCAGGAGCTAAAAACCGACCACAACTGTTTTAAACCATTTACAAAAAAATGTTAATGGATTTATTTTTCCCCAAACTAATATTTTGCGATATTTGTACCCCCTTGATCGATTTGAGATCAACAGCTCCTCTTTTTTACCATGCCATATTTTCCGGATCGAACATTTACGCCATATTATTAAAATTTTTTCATTTTCCAAAGTCTTGGTTCATTTGACCCGTTTAATATTGTCCCACCTCCTTCCCCGTATATATTTCCGAATCATATTTTCCGGAGTAAAATATTGCTCCATAAGATTCACAATTTTTTTTACACAAAAAAGTTTTGGTTTATTTGAACGTTCATCATCAAGACATCCATTCGAATTAGTTGGTCACATCGCCTTTCCATGGAAAATTTATGATGACCGGCTGATAAATGTGACGTCTAAAGCTACTTTAAAACTAGACAAAAATAAACCTTTCGAAATATTATCTAATTTCATTATTGTGATTTGTAGAGTGATTTTTGGTCTATTTAAACCCCTAAATATTAACCGATCATTACCAAATGTAATAGGGGGCCTTATTTTACCTGAATCGAAACATGATGATCAGTATACTAGATAGCAAATTTTCGCTGCAATACAATCTCTTGAAAATTGGACAATTTCATTTTCCTATAATTTCGTTAATTAAAGAAAATGTTCGGTGTGTTAACCATATACAGAAGTTTACATAAAGTGTAATTATTATTTAATACCCCTACCCCCTGTTTTTGCAATATCACTAAACAATTAATTTTTTTCAGTTTACAGTCACGAATGTCATTCGGATCCGACTATAAGTAGAATGACGCAAAAACAAGTTATCTTGGCTCCATTTCACGTTTTCTCACCGAAACTGAACAGTAATAGAAAAGTTTTCGCTTGATTGTTTCAAAATGAACTTTGTTGCCTCTTCACCGGAGGAGTCGGTTGGTTGGCGCTGACATTTTCTATAAATTTCTTGTTCATTCAGTACTGTGATTTCGTGTTATAGTCCGAACACGAATATTAATCAATTTATAGAAGAATAAAAATCCAAAAGTGAGGGAATTCAATCTTGCCAACAATAGTGAAGTAAGGCCAAGTCGTTTGAATACAACCGGCATTGACGCAGCTAATGAGGAATGGGGGCAAGGGGCACTTAAGTAAAATACCCATCTCAAAGTTTTTTTTTCCGATGGGCTCACAAAATTTTTTCGAGCTTTCTAAATACTTTACTATATTTCAGAATTTCTGCATATGTTTATACGAAATAAACGTATATCAGACTTTTTCTCTTTGATTGTGTTTTGAAATTTCTGCATATGTTTATACGAAATAAA